>NC_135347.1:59411112-59714145 GCF_023851605.1 Tamandua tetradactyla
CAGATCAGAGCGTGCTGGCACCGAGGACAATCAGATTGGCTCCACTTGGGTATCTGTGCCTGGGCCCGTCTGACTACATTAAACTCCTTGGAAACTTCCCGCTGGTCGAGTAGGGAAGACATCCTCACCAGCCTCTGCGGGGCTTGTCTTGGCAGCTGAACTGTCCTTAGGAGGAGACCAGATGCCTCATCAGAACCCCAACCAGGTGGCGTTTTCCAGCCCGCGGAGCTGTGAGAAAAGATAAGCCCAGTCTAAATTCTTGGGAAAATAGCATCAGAACAAGATTTAAAAATGGATGTAAACAAACAGAAAATATATATAAGTGTAATTGTAAAAATGAATGAATTTTGAGTTCAGAAGTGACTGCAGAAGAATGAAGCTGAGGCATGCGCTCGTTTATTACTTCAGCAAATGTTTGCTCAGTACTTATCATGTGTCATCAAACAAAACAGTTCTCTGTCCCTATGGAACTTATGTGTTAATGAGGAAGAGAAAGACACTAAAAGAAATATGTAAATTACACAGGGTATCGGAAGTCAATAAGTGCTTGGGAGAAAAATCAGAGAAGGGGGACGGGAAGTGCTGGGGGGATTCCAACTTAAATAGGGTGCTTAGGGAAGCCTTCAGTGAGAAGGTGACATTGGAGCAAAAGCTTGAAGGGAATGAGGAAGGAAGCATATAAATTATCTATTACTGCATAACAAATCACCCCCAAAATGAGCCCCGTCAAACGATGAAGTTTTCTTCCTCTCCCAGTTTCTGCTGGCAGCGATCCGGAAGTGGCTCGGCTGGGTGAGTCCGGCTCAGGGACTTTCCCTCGGCTGCAGCCGTGTCCAGCCCATGTTCCAGGCGGGGGAGGGAGGGGAGGGCTCGGCTCCCCCTCCGGAGGGAGGAATGATCAAGGGATTGTAAACATATTTTATCAAGGTGCCGCCATGGAGGACTGTGGTGCTGCTTTGGAAGCAGGGAGGCGCTTCATGCAGGGGAGGCGGCAACTGCAAAGGCCCTGAGGTGAGTTCTCAGGCCCTGTGCTCCAGGATGCTGGAGCAGGTGCACGAGGGGGAGAGGAATGGGGAGGGAGGTTACGAGGCAGGGTGTGTGTGGGCCTTGGAGGGCCTTGTGGGCCGTCGTAAGTACCTTGCATGAGGTCGGAAGCCTGTGGAGCATTTTTGAGCCAAATGAGACATGACTTACCTCCTGAAATGGAAATTGTGGCTGAAGCAAGGATAGCTGGAGGAGGGGCCTGTGAGGAGGCATCTGGACAGCAGTTAGAGGACACAAGTGTGTTGACAGCAAGAGTTTTATGGAAAAGTAGCGTCTCCATTACACACTTACCCACCACTAACATCCCGAATCATCTCTCCTCAGCCTGTGAAAAAGACGGTAAGTCAGACCTGAGTGGCTTTGCCACTTACTGTCTGTGTGATTGGAGGTACGTAACAATTTTTCTGTACCTCCTTTTCCTCATCTGTAGTTTGGGGACAAGCAGACCTACTTCTAGGGTGTCTTGAAGAGTAGATACCTGATACACTGTAAGCCGTCAATAAATCTATCTCTTCAAGCCCTCTAGCGCCTCACCTCGTCTTCCGCCGGTGGCTCCTTCCCACAACCTTCAGAAAGGAGGACTCCACGGAGACAGTGAAGAGACAGAAGAGGAGAGAGGTCCAGAGGCTGAGAGCTTACTGTTCTGTGAGAACAAAATGAATGAATGAATAAATGAACAAAATGAGTCACGTTGACTTTTAATGCCCACACTGCAGGGTTTGAGCCCTGCCAGCTCATGCCGTCTGGCTGCAGCACCCGAGGTCCTGTGTTGGAGAATAAGGCTCTGGGGGTGCGAGGGCAGGAGGCGACCTCCTGGGCATGGCCGCAGCACTCACCTCCTCACCGTTGTGCAGTCGAACCCTTCTGCTTCTCTCCTCTGCAACGTCTGACCTAAAGAATTAAGCAGTAAGACTCTGGACACCTGAGCGTTGGGAGACTTTGATAGATCACAAGGCAGTTTAGCAAGAAACCTCCTCCCGGATGCCCCAGATTTTAACTAAAGGCCCTTGTGGTCACAGAATGCAGGGAAAGGCAGGGCTTGAGACAGTGCTGACTCAGAGGGAAGAAGGAGAAGAGAACTGCTCTTTAGGCTTTTTTCTTTGTAACCTACCTGGTTGGATTGTTGAAAGGATTAAATGAGCATTGAGAGAAAGGCCTGCTGTGATTGTGCTCAGATGTAATTCCAGGAGAAAGATTTTCTCCTAATGCCGACAGCAGCTAGCCCCTCTGCAGGGCCCACGGTGTTTCCGTGATTTGTACATGTGCGCTCACCCCTTTGCATTTCACAACAACCCAGGGGGGCAAGTCCTCCTAGAGACTCCCTGCTCGCAGGCGGGAAAGAGGGGAGCACGTGGGGCACCAGCTTCTCCACAGCACCCACCTGTTTTCATTCCCTGTGGGAGAGGCCATGGCTATCAACCAGTATCAGTTCTCAGTCACTCGGGGGTGTATCCGTTCAGTAAAGCTGCCAGAATGCAGTATACAAGAAAGGGAAAGGCTTTTAAAAGGGAATTTATTAAGTTGCAAGTTTACAGTTCTAAGCCCATAAATATGTCCTAAAAAAGGCATCCAGAGAAAGATACCTTGGCTCAAGGAAGGCTGATCTGGGAAGGCACGGGGCTGGCGCCTGCAGGTCCTTGTTCCTGGTTCCGTTGCTTCCAGCTTCTGATGCCAGTGATCTCCTCTGTAAGCATCTGCAGGCCATCACTCAGCTCCCCTGGGACACAGCTGTGGGTTCTGGCTTGCCCAGCATCTCATGGGAAGGCACATGGGGATGCCTGCTGGACTCTGCCCTTGTCTAGGCATCTGCTCTCTCTGTTGTCACTCCAAGCATCTCCAAGTATCTCCAAACATCCATGTGTCTCTCTCAGCTCTGAAGCATCTGTTCTCCAAGCATCTACATCTGCGGTCTCTCCAAAATGTTTCCCCTTTTAAAGGACTCTAGGAAACTAATTGAGACCCACCAGGAATGGGTGGAGATGTGACTCCTAATCTAATCAAAAGGCCACACCTACAACTGGACATGCCACATCTCTGTGGAGATAATCTAATCAAAGCCTTCTGCCCTGCAATATTGAATCAGGATTAAAAAAGAAATAACCTTCCTTGTCCCTTCCGTGTCAAACCCTGCCTTAATCCTGGGTACTTTTAACCTCCAAATGGATGGCCCATCCCATGTCCTGCCTTCTCCCTTCCAAATCCTTTCTCCCCCATCCACTGCCACCTCCCACCATCCTGAAACAACCCCTCCTCCAAAGGCAGGGACAGGAGTCTCCTTCCATCTCATTGCCCAGCCACCCCTCTGTGGCTGGTCTTCACTCTTCTCGAACTTCTCTTGCCCCCAGTCGGCTCTCTTCTCCTTTCTTCATGTCTTTACTTAGGGAGTTTAGATTCTTCGATCCATTGATTCGGCAGCACTCTCCAACACTCTGCATTGCCAAGCCCGTGTCTTTCCATCACCACCATCTGGCAGTACTGCCAGTGCCCGTTTCCTGAGCCTGGACCCCAGTAGCTGAGTGCTGGGGGGAAACAACCCCGGAACTGATGAGATCCATATAAACCAGTGATGACCAAACGGAAGAGAGTCCTTAGCAGTGCCTGCAGCCCAATCTCGGTTTACGAACTACAGCAGAAGTCTGGACTTGTTTCACTTCTACACAGTTACTAGGGTTTTGTTAATGAACAGGTAGAACACAATTAGTATACTTACCTTGTTTTTCCTTTAAAGTTCTTTTTGTTGAAGATGAAGTTTGGACTTATAGTTGACCACCTGTACTTTTAGAAAAGCTTCAGAATAAAGTAATTCAATTGACAAATAAATCTGGTTATTATACAGATAAGTATTAAGATATAACATGGACAGTGAGAACATTAAGTTTTTAGAAATTTTATGCAATTTAAAAATATATGAATAATATTTTACTCATGCAAATTAAGCTAATAGAAAATTTAGCACCTCACTTTTTAATATTTTTACTGTAAACAACAAACATACAAACATTCTTGACATACAAACATTCTATACATGGTTACAATCGATGGCTCGCAGTATCATCACAAAATTGTGTATTCATCACCATGATCATTTTTTTGGACATTTGCATCTCTCCCCTGGGACACAGCTCTTTTTTGGACATTTGCATCTCTCCCCTGGGACACCCTCTCACTAACCACTAGTATTTCAATCTACTCAATTTATTTTATTTTATTTTTTCACATGGGCAGGCACTGGGAATTGAACCCAGGTCTCTAGCATGGCAGGCGAGAATTCTGCCACTGGGCCACTGTTGGATTGCCCTACTTGATTTATTTTGTGTTCCCCACATTATTTGTTTATTTTTTATCCATATTTTTTACTCATCTGTCCATACCCTAGATAAAAAGAGCATCAGACACAAGGTTTTCACAATCACACAGTCACATTGTAAAAGTTATATCATTATACAATCATCTTCAAGAAACGTGGCTACTGGAACACAGCTCCACAGTTTCAGGCAGTTCCCTCCAGCCACCTTAATATACCATAAACTAAAACAGGGATATCTATATAATGTGTAAGAATAACCTCCAGAATAACCTCTCAACTGTCTGAAATCTCTCAGACACTGACACTTTATTTTGTCTCATTTCTCTCTTCCTCTTTTCAGTCGAGAAGTTTTTCTCAATCCCTTGACATCAAGTCCCAGCTCATTCTAGGACTTCTATCCCATGTTGCCAGGGAGATTGACACCCCTGGGAGTCATTTCCCACGTAGAGAGCGGGGAGGGCAGTGACTTTGCTTTTTGTGCAGGCTGAGAGAGAGAGGCCAGATCTGAGCAACAAAAGAGGTTCTCTGGGGGTATATCTTAGGCCTAATTTTATGTAGGCTTGGCCTATGCTTTGTGGGGACAAGTTTCATATGAACAAACCCCAAGATTGAGGGCTCAGCCTGTTGATTTGGTTGTCCCCACTGGTTGTGAGCATATCAGGAATTCTCCAAATGGGGAAGTTGAATTCTGCCCCTTTCTCTCCATTCCCCCAAGGGGACTTTGCGAATACTTCTTTATTCACTGTTCAGATCACTCTGGGATTTATCAGAGCATCACGCAAAACTGGACAAACCAACAAAACCTCATGCCTTATTCAAGGTTCCATATACTTGTGGTATTCAATTAAACTGACCATATAAGTTAAATTAGGAAATGCACTAGCCAAAATATAAATTTTGCACCAAATAAATATCTCTCCCTTTATTCTCACACAGAAGTTGAATTTTAAAAATATGAATGACCATCAATTTTTAACACACTGCAACATTGACATTCCTTTGTTCTTCCTCATGCAAAAACATTTTTAAATTTGTACATTTAGTCACTATCATTATATACTCTAGGCATTTCTAGATTATACCATCTCAGTCTTTATCATCTCTCTTTCCTTCTGGTTTTATATGTGCCCCCAGCCCTCCTCCCTCGATCATTCTCACATGCAGCTTCTTCAGTAGCATCTCACTTTTACAAGGTGAGAAAATAAGTCCTTAAGAGTGAGAAGACTTGTTTTTGGATAAGGTTAACATAAACATTAAGAAAGGATATTAGTAACTGTTTTTTAGGTAAAGTTCTGAGATGATTAGGAAGAACTTTCCACAACTTTCATTACTAGCAGTTTGAGAGCAGCATAGACTGACAGGCAGAATTTACTTTTATAACCTTTCTATAACTTTTTGTAGTTAGCAGTGACTATAAAGAAAACTTACTTTCTTAAAACTTTCCACATCAATCTAGGGTTTAAAACTTCTACAATTTTGTATATTCATTCAGGGCTTGTTGTCAGTAATGACTATAAAACTTACTACCCTAACCTTTCTGTGACTTTCCATATTTATATGTATTCAGTTAAAAATGATTATAATAAAATTTACTTTTATATTAGGAATTTGTTAGTGTGTCAAGTTAACCTGTTGCAAGACTGTACTTGGAGGCAGTTGGTGGCTAGTAAGTTCTGCTACTACAGACATAGGGATTATTTAAAACCTTTTGGGTGAGCAGGGCAGGAATCCTATCCTTAAGTTCCTGCCACTTAAAAGCAAATAGGTATTGAGAGTTCGGGTGAAGAGGGATAAAAAATGAGTTTTTAAGATTTAGAACTGAAAACTTGAAGGCAGTTAGGGGATATTCCTGGGCTAGCTTGGGATGCCTTTATTTTATACAGATAGGTTTATTTACTTACAGATCCTCTCCAGTGCTAAGAGGCCTTGATTTAGTGGGCTCCTTGGCGCAAACAAGGAGCAACTCCTGACCAGGTTTACTCGCGGGCTCCAGGTGCCCCCGTGAAGTGCAGATCTCAGGGACAGTGAGAATCTAACGGGACACCAGAATGTCCTTGAGCCTACAGAGGAGAGAGATTGTGAAGATTAGAGTTTCAGCTTTACTGGCACCTCCCTTAACTAAGCAGGTCCGAGTAGAGGTAGACCCCTGGAGGCAGTTGAGGACAGAGTGGCTCCCGTGTTAATTAAATTAATAATCACCCAGGGCTCCTCAAGGTTGGTCAGATGTGAAGTCAGCAGAGCCACACGTGGCCTGGGGCACCTCAGATGTCTTCCCTTATGAGCAGGGCTTCTTCCAGAGACAGGGCAGTCCCTGGTGGCACCTGGGGCAAGGCCCCCGTGGGTCCCGAGATGGAGGGTGGTCTTGAGGTTTCTGGCACCCTCTCAGCCAGTGGCCCTCTGACCCATGGTTCAGCAAATCCCCTGAGGCTGGGAGCCATGATTTGGGTGGCTTCGAGGGGAGAGGGTGCTCTTAACAGCCGCTACCATAAGCTGCGTCTGTCCCCTGGTTTTTGCTTGCCTCTCTGCCTTCTCCTCCTCGGCCTTGCTTCAATTGTTAAAGGTGATGTGTTACTAGTGGGAGTTTGGGACCCATGGAAAGCTTTTGCAGCTATTTCTGAATGGGTGCCTAGCCAAATTTGACCTTCCCAGGAGTCTGGGCTCTCATTAGTATACTTTTTGGGCATTCACTAACTTTCCTGGAACAGGGTCAGGTTTTCCTCTTTCTACTGAGTGATTTCCTTAGCTTATTACAATTAATCAGCTTAAGAGGACATTTATTTTCATGCTTTTAAACAAACAAGTATTTTTCTTCTCTAATGGAAATTGAGACGTGGGCATAACACAAGTGACAAGTTTTTTGTATTTGCTTGTTTGTTTAGGTCCTTGTTGTGACAGCTATAACTATCTGGGCATAGGAATTTCTGACTACTTACCCTGCCTTTTACAGGCTGGATGGTGCTATTATAGAGTCCCATTGGAGGACTGTGCTTCCCCATTTTTTGAAAAGGAAAAAGAGGAGACCTTTCATCCCCTAAGTTTTCTGTTTCCCGAGGGCAAAAAAAGTGCATAATTAAGAAAACTTTTATATTCAGCTGCAGCAGGTTTTAATAGAGACTGAAGAAGGAATCTGGGGATGAGGCAGTTATTTAAAATATTTGTTTACTTCCATGAAAAGGAGTTATGAGGAAGAAGTTTCTGAGTTTTCCTGGGCATAACTTAATTTGCAAGAGCCTGTTATGTCTTTGTCTTGATATAACGCTCTAAAAGCTGTTTGTAAGGAAGGAGATTTAACTGTAGGATAGGCTGTAGCTGACCGTCCACTTGTGAGCCAATACTTGCCTTCCTTCTGGCCATATTGTGCTGGATGGTACTGCAGTAGAGGCCCCACCCATCGAGAGAAGGCAGATTTCCCCACCGGCACCAGCATCCAGGGTCACCTGGCCACTGTGGACCAGGGTCTCACCCTCAGGCGTCCCCGGAGTCCCTGAAGACTCGAAAGATGCATGGCCCAGGACTGTGCTGAAGCTGCGGAGCTGACCCACTAGTCTTCCTAGAAGAGTGTGTGCTCTTAGAGGCACCACCCACTTCTAAGGAAGAGAGCTTCCTGGGTGTCTGTGCTCTTAAACTTACTGCCTAAGAGAAAGGATTTGCCACAAATAACTCTAGGGAGGGAATTTCCCAGATGCCAGCTTCAGGTGTTGCTGTGATTGAGCTAGAAGGAAAGAACATCTGGCAAGGAAACTGGGTTCCTTTAAGAACAAGGCTTAGTATATGCTTTCTAGGGAAGCAGAGGGTTTAAGTGTAGACATGTTATAGGGCAGGGCCAGCAATGTGGCTCCCTCTGTCCTTCATAGCACAGATTTTAGAAAGTGAAAGCAAACTCAATACTAGTAGCTTCCCCACGAGAAAAGCCCACCAAGCTTTTAACCACACCAGAGAGTGACAGTAGGGAGGAGAAACTGCAGCCCTAGCAAGTGAGGGCTAGAGAGCGCCGCACAAGCAGGCAGAGAACAGGAGGGCTGCGTACTCTTTTGAGGAGAACTGTGGTTTACTGGCTTTTACAGGGTCAGCTTTAATTAGGATAGCCGGGGCTCTGACTTACTCTGCAACCCTCATTTTTGGCTTTTCGGGGGAGACACTCCCACTGGAATGTACCCAGTTCCCTTGGGCCTAAACTAGAGGTGACTCCTTAGAATGTTAAAGATGACACCTTGTTGGGGACAAGAAATCTTATCCCAGAATCTTGTTTTACAAAAGACAGGATGTCCCAAAAGGCATAGAAAGCCAGACAGAGAAAAAAGGAAATTCTTACAAAAGTAGGGAAGAGAACCTCTGTTGAAGGGGTGAAAAGAGGAGCAGATTCAGCAAGAAGAGTCTGGGTCTTCAGAGGCAAGGAAAAGAGAGCGCGGGAAGTCTCAGAGAGCCAAAGAGAGAAAGACAGAAATACAGAGGCGGGGAACTCAATTTGGCTCCTTGGCTCCCATTGGTCTCCTGCCCAACACAGGGAGAAACCCCCAATCAGGCCCCAAACGCCAGAATCACCCGCCACTCTGAGTCCCCTTGCACAGCATGGATTCACGGCGCCTGCAACGTCCAAACAGGGAGCCAGAGACTCAGGGCAAGCCAAGGCCATGTCTTGGGGGAGCCACAGAGACAGCGCCGGGATTCCTAGAGAAAGCAGTGAAAATGAGGACATAGGAGAGGACAGCAGTGAGTCAAGCGAGAAGGAAACAAAGCAGCACATGGCCAAGCATCCCGTACTCAGCATTCCAGAAGGACAGAGAGAAATAGTTCCTGGCTGGCTTGCCAAAATATGTTACTGGATTTCTGTTTCCTAGGTTCTTGGCTATGTAGTAAGAAAGAATTCAGAGACACAGCACAGATAGGGCAAGTAGGTAAGAAGTTTACTAAGTACACACACAGAAAAAAGGAGCATGTGTGCACTCTTGCAAGTAAGGAAGGATGGAGGGTGAGAGGCAATGGGCAATGTGGGGCCATTTGCTTTTATAGATTCACTTTACTTATTCCCTCTCCCCCTTCCTTGTTAGGGGCTCTTTCCTCCAACCTCCCTTCTCCCCAGGGAGGTGCCTGGTAGATAGAGCCTTCTCCATAGATGGCTCACTCAGGTGGGGGTTATTTGCTTCCAGGGGATCAGCTGTCACCGGGTATTTCCCACAGATGGGCAGCTGCTGGGCAGGACATCTGTGTGGGACGCAGGGCCTGCTGACTTGGATTAACCACCCTTGTTCAAGGGCTCCTTCATGATTTTCTCTCTCCCATCTCTGCCTGCTCTAGCCTGCCTCACTCCCTTCCTGGTGATTTTTCCCTGACGTTGGGAAGGCTTCCCTTCCCTCACGATGCATTTCTCCTTGAGGACCCTCTTGCCAGAGGCCTAAGTCAGAAACACTTCCGCCCATCAGCAATGCTTAATGCACGGATTGGCAAGCTTTTCCTGTAAAGGGCCATTTAGTAAATATTTTAGGCTTTGCAGGCCATTTGGTCTGTATTGCAACTACTCAAGTCTCCTGGCATGGAGCAAAAGCAGCCACAGACAATCTAAAGAAAACCAAGCCTCAGCTGATAGATCATTAGAAATAATTTTGATGAAAAAATCACTGTGATTTTAGGCAAAAAAAAAAACAAAAACAATCTTGGAAGAAATTCAAAGTGAATGGCCTTATGGTAACAAAACTCCTTCAATTTCCATCTATTTGTGTGACCAGAGAATGTCAATACTTATATCCACAGCAATGAAAAACAGGAACGGGACTCTGTCTCACACTAATAATCAGTATTCATTATCCCTGATGACCCTCATCCACTTCATTACCATGTACATTACTAATAAAAGTTTGCTTTTGTGTTTAATGATTATCAACATGTATAATATATTTATGTTTGATCAATTAGTGCTAACAATAGTTATACTGATAATCCGAAAATATTTTAATACTTATTTATGGTCAAAGGAAATTTAAAAAGATACACATAGGATATCTTTTGCAAAGATTTATCTCTTTTTCAAAGAAATAAGAAAGGATGATAAGAAAATTTCTAGTGTAAAATTATTACATTAGAATAAAAATTCTGTGGGGGAATATATGGAAATAAAAATACAAATAACATATATACTAATAATGAAAACGTAAATTTTATCACTATTAAAGAAAAGTTGGCTAATTTTTAAAAATAGGTTATGATGATTAAGTTAATTATATACACCTCTCAGGTTGTTTTCAGTAGCTGCCAAAGAAGTCTGAAGAGAGTGAAGTTTGCTGCCCCCCACTACTCAGAACAGAAGTGGGGGAGCCTAAGCCTGACGCCTGGACACCGGGGTTTCAAAGAGGTGGGGTTTACTGCTAGGCAGGAAGCAGATCAGATAGCCTATCAGCCTAAAAATCTGTCTCCCCAGATCTAAGGAGTTCAGGGATTTTATGGATTCAAGGGAAGGTGGAGTGGTGACTATCACAATAGCAAATATAAGCAAAGGTTAGAACTACGTTAGAATAACCATCACAACAGTAAGTATAAACAAGGGCTCAGACCAGTTCAGAGAGTTTCAGCACTTTCAGGCATTAACTTTTATCTATTCCACAAAATACTAGAAAGTAAAAGAAAAAGCATCTATATAATGATTCAGTAATTATAATCATTTGATACCTCTGAAGTCCTGGTTACCTTACAACCTCACTAACAGGTGAAAGCAAATATTTCAAACATCTCAGAGCAAATTCTTCAAACACAGACATTTATTAAATATGTATCAACAAACGGGTGTAACGCGGTTTCCCAGCTGCCATGTCCCCTGAGCAGGAGGACACCAATGGACAGAGATGTATGCAGAGCAGAGCGAGGCCATCGGACATCCCCGTAAATGAGGGGGTGCTTTGGGCTGCTTGGCCATGAAACCGCAGGTCCTGGGCAGTGAAGGCCCCAAGCTCGCTGATACTGCTGGGGCAGGTGACAGGCGAAAACCTTTTAGTCAACTGGCAAGCCTTGGGGGCAATTCCTGTGACAGCCCACTCTCACCATGCATTGTAGCGTTTAACACGCCACTGCTTCCACCGATAAAAACACACCTCCGACACTTGGTATGCTAATCAGCAGAGCCACAACAGAGATTAAGAAATGGGCAGCAGAGGCACTTGTGGCCACCACTTCTGGACTGTGGCCTTTCTGGTGGTAGCTGGCTTCCTGGAGCATGCAGTCGTGACAGCAGCCTTGGTTACAGTTCAGCCTAAGGAGCACACAAATATCACACTTATACTGCAGAATTTCCAAGTGAGGACATGTATCAGTGAAGTGAGTGTCAAACCACCGATATGTTTAGATAACACTGAGTGTCTTTCAAAGTGTCGTACACTTTCTTTTAAAATGTTACTCTTTATAACATGCTATAAATATAAATCCTTTCTATTTATGATAAAAATTTACATATCAGCTTTAAAATGAACAAGGTGAGTATATAATTTCTAATAATTATTTTAAAAGTTAAAACAAAAAATTGAAAACCCTTCAAGGCTCTTGATCTCCTTGGGGATGGAGGAAATGTGCCTCCACGGGCTTTGTGTAAGTTTGCTCAGCCCCCCCCAAAACCCCCCAGCGCTCTGCATATTCCAGAACTAGGAGAGCAGCCTTCAGGGCAGGCAGATGCCTTCTGCTCCTGCAGTTCATACAACTACAAGCGGCTCATCAGGAGAATTCTGGAACGCAAGCTCTGCTCCAAGGGGACCTGCTCACTCCCCCTAAACTCGAAGCACTTGACCCTTAAATAGGAGCTTTTCTTAAAAAAAAAAAAATTGTTTTATTTTAGTAGTTGTCCTAGCCCCCATGACACAATTCTGCTTTTATGTTTAAGTTTTAAAGAAGATTTGTGCCTCTTATTAAACTGAAAGCACCACAAGAGCAGGGAATAACTGATTAGCTGACCACCATATTGCCAGTGCTCAGCAAAGGGTCTGACTGGCCCCTGGTATGAACCGAGTAAATAGCTGTTGGATGAAGAATGAGGTGAGGTGAGGAGAGAGGGAAACTGGATCCCCTGGGTCAAAGCCAAAGATAGCAGAGGAAACTGGCCAGAAGCCATGCAATGGGATCTAGTGGTCCTGAGGAATCTGAATGGAAGCTGCTGAGGATGGGAGACAGGAGACACGGGCAGCCAGGCCAGGCTCCAAGTGAAGCAGGTCAAGGGCCCTGGGAATTCATAAGGCTGACCTTAAAAATGGATTTACATGACTGAATTATATCATTATAATTGCATTTTACTCCTTCCATTCCCTAAAAGGAAACACCCTTCCACCTCTCTCCTTAGCTTTGCCTGCTTATCTTTCAGTTTCTATTTTCTTGCCCTCCGTACATGAGCTCTTACATATCTTCTTTCTTTTTTGCTAGAGAAATTGTGGGTTTACAGAACAGTCATGCATACAATACAGAATGCCCACACACCACACCAACACCAACACCTGGCATCAGGATGGAACATTTGTTAGAACTGATGATAGCACTTTTTAAATATTGTACTTCTTTTTAACAGTTGTAACCTTTGCAAAAATTGATGAAAGACAATTAAAATAATACTGTTGACTATTGTCCATAGTTTATTTAGGTATATTTCCCCCTTTACACCACCTGATTATTAACACCTTGTATTAGTGTCTTATATTTGTTATAATTTATGAAAGAGCATTCCTCAACCTGTACTATTAACTGTAGTCCATCATCTCTATAGGGTTCACTATATTGTACAGTCCTATGTTTTATCTTTTAATTTTTATTCTAGTAACTTATACGACCTAAAGTTTCTCCTTTTAACCACATTCACCTATATAATTCATTATTGTTAATTGCACTCACAATTAGTATGCTACCATCACGACCAGCCATTTCCAAACTTTTACCTAAATCAACCTAAATAGAAATTCTGTACAAATTAAGCCTCAATTCCCCATTCTCTAAACACAATCTATACCCTGGTTAGGGTATTCTAAATCTTAACCCTGTGAATTTGCTTACTATAATTAGCTCACATCAATGAGATCATATAATATTGATCCTTTTGTGTCTGGCTTATGTCATTCAGGATAATGCCTGAAAGGTTCACCCATGTTGTTGCATGTATCAGGATGTCATTCCTTTTTACGATTGAATAGTATTTCATTGTATGTACATACCATAATTTCTTTATATATTCATTGCTGATGGACACTTGGGTTGCTTCCATCTTTTGGCAATTGTGAATAATGCCACTATGAACATCGGTCTGCAAATATCTGTTTAAGTACCTGCTTTCAGTTCTTCTAGGTACATACCTAGTAGAGGGATTGCCAGATATGGTCATTTTATACTGAGATTTCTGGGGAACTGCTAAACTGTCATCCACAGTGGCTGCACCATTTTACATCTCACAACAAAGAATAAGTGTTCCTATTTCTCTTCATCTTCTCCAACATTTGTAGTTTTCTGTTTTGTTTTGTTTTTTTAATAGCAGCCATTCTTCTGGGTGTGAAATGATGTCTCAGTGTGGTTTTGATTTGTATTTCCCTAATAGCTACTGATATTGAGCTTATTTTCATGTACTTTTTAGCCATTTATACATCCTCTTTGGAGAAATGTTAATCAAGTCTTTTGCCCATTTTTAAATTAGGTTGTCTTCTTACTGTTGAGTTGTAGGATTTCTTTATATATTCCAGATATTAAACTTTTATTGGATATGTGGTTTCCAAATATTTTCTCCCATTAAGGAGGTTTTCTTTTCACTTTTGTGACAAAGTCTTTTGAGGTAAAAAAGTTTTTACTTTTGATGACGTCCCATTTGTCTATTTTTTATTTCACTGCTTGTGCTTTGGGTGTAAAGTCTAAGAACCGTTATCCAGCACAAGATCCTGAAGATTCATCCCTATATTTTCTTCAAGGAACTTTATAGTCCCAGTTCTTAAATCTAGGTCTTTGATCAATTTTGAGTTAGTTTTTGTATAAAGTATGAGATAGGGATCCAGTTGTCCCAGCACCATTTGTTGAAGAAAGTATTTTTTCCTAATTAAGTGGACTTCACAGTCCTGTCAAAAATCAATTGGCCATAAATATGAGGATCCCTTTTTGAATTCCAATTTAATTCCATTGGTCAATATATCTGCCCTTGTGTCACTACCATGATGTTTTCACCACTGTAGTTTTTAATATTCTTTAAAGTTAGGAAGTGTGAGTCCTCCAACCTCATTCTTTTTCAAGATGTTTTGGCTATTTGAGGCCCCTTACCTTTCCAAGTAAACTTTATAATTGGCCTTTCCATTTCTGAAAAGTAGGCTGATTGAGATTGTGTTGAATCTGTAAATCATATGGGGTAAAATAGACATCTTCATGATATTTAGTCTTCATATCTTGAGCATAGAATGTCCTTTATTTAGGTCTTCTTTGATTTCTTTTAGGAATGTTTTATAGTTTTCTGTGCACAAGTTCTTTACATCCTAGGTTAAATTTATTCCTAGATATTTTATTCTCTTAGTTGCTATTGTAAATGGAATTTTTCTTAGACTTCCTCCTTAGATTGCTCATTACTAGTGTGTAGAAACACTGCTGATTTTGGCATGTTGATCTTGTACCCCACTACTTTGCTCAATTCATTTAGTAGCTTTGTTGTAGATTTCTGGGACTTTCTATATGTCATCTGCAAATAATGAAAGTTTCAGTTCTTCCTTTCCAATATAGGTGACTTTTAATTCCTTTCCTTTAACTGCTCTAGCTAGAACTTTCACCCAATGTTGAATAACAGTGGTAACAGTGAACATCTTGCCTTGTTCCAGATCTTAGAGGAAAAGCTCTCGGTCTTTCATAATTGACTATGATTTAGCTTTGGGATTTTCATATATGTCCTTTATCATGTTGAGGAAATTTTCTTCTATTCCTATTTTTCTAAGTGTTTTTTAATCAAAAAAGGATGCTGGATTTTGTTGATGCCTTTTCTGCATTAATGGAAATGATTATAAGGTTTTCCCCCTTTGTCTTGTTAATGTGATTTATTACATTAATTGATTTTCTTATGTTGAATCACCCTTGGGTACATGGGATAAAACCAACTTGATCATGGTTTTATCTTTGCTATAATTCTTTTAATGTGCTGTTGGATTCAACTAAAAAGTATTTTATTGAGGATTTTTGCATCTCTATTCAAAGGAGAAATTGGTCTGTAATTTTTTGTGTGTGTAGTATCTTTATTTGGCTTTAGTATTATGGTGGTGTTGGCCTCATAGAATGAATTAAGTACGATTCCCTCCTCTTCAATTTTTTATTTGAAGAGTTTGAGCAGGATTAGTATTAATTCTTCTTGGAACGATTGGTAGAATTCACCTGTGAAGCCATCTGGTCCTGGGCTTTTCTTTACTGGAAGGTTTTTGATGACAGATTCAATTTTCTTTATTTGTGATTGGTCTGTCGAGGTCTTCTATTTCTTCTACAGTCAGGGTAGGTTGTTCGTGTGTTTCTAGGAATTTGTCATTTCATCCAGGTCATCTAATGTATTGGCATATAGTTGTCATAGTATCCTCTTATGATCTTTTTATTTCTGTGAGGTTGGATGTAATGTCTCCCTTCTCATTTCTAATTGTATTTATATGTTCTCTCTTTCTTTGTCACTCAAGCTAAGGGTTTGTCAATCTTACTGATCTTTTCAAAGAACCAATGTTTGGTTTTGTTGATTCTCTCTGTTTTTTTCTCATTTATTTCTGCTCTGAATCTTTCTTCTGTCCGTCTGCTTGCTTTGAAATTAGTTTGCTATTCTTTTTTTTAGTTACTCCAGATGTCCAGATACATCTTTGATTTTAGCTCTTTCTTCTTTTTTGATGTATAGAGCTAATATGTTCCTCCTCAGCCCTCACTGCATCCCATAAGTTTTAATATGTTGTTTTCTTATTTTCATTAGTCTGAAGATATTAACTGATTTCCCTTGAAATTTCTTCTTTGACCCATTGATTGTTCAAGAGTGTGTCAACAGCCATATATTTGTGGAATTTCTTGTTCTCTGCCTGTTATTGACTTTCAGCTTCATTCCATTATCATCAGAACAGATGCTTTGTATAATTTTAGTCTTTTAAAATTAATTGAAACCTGTTTTGTGACCCAACATGTGGTCTGTCCTGGAGAATGTCCTGGTCTGTCCTGGAGAATGATCGATGTGCACTTGAAAAGAACCTACATCCTGTTGTTTTGGGATATACACTTGAGAAGAATGTATATCCTGTTGTCTGTATATGTCTGTTAAGTCTAGTTAATTCATCGTATAATTATCATATTATTCAAGTTCTCTGTTTCCTTATAGATCTTCTGTCTAGATGTTCTACCTACTGATGAGAGTGGTGTATTGAATTCTCCAACTATTATTGTAGACGTGTCTATCTTTTCCTTCATTTTTGTCAATGTTTGCCTCACGTATTTTGGGACACCATGGTTAGGTGCATAAATATTTATGATTGTTATTTTTTCTTAATGGATTGTCCCTGTTATTAATATACAGTGTCCTTCTTTGTCTCTTTAAGTCAAAAGGATTTGAAATCTCTTTTGTCCAATATTAGTATAGCTTCCCCAGTTCTCTTTTCTTACCATTTGCAAGGATTATTTTTTTCAAGCCTTTCACTTTCAAGTATTTGTATCTTTGGTTCTAAGGTGAACCTCTCACAAACAACATATAGTTGGGCCATGCTTTTTTATCTATTCTGTCAATGTGTGTCTTTGATTGAGGAGTTTAATCCATTAACATTCAGTGTTATTACTGTAAAGGCAGGACTTACTGCAGCCATTTTGTCCTTTGGTTTTTATATGTTATATCTTTTTTTTTGGGGGGGAGCATGGTCTTGGAATTGAACCCGGGTCTCCCATATGTAAGGTGGGCATTCTAATCACTGAACTACCTATGCACCCTTGTTTTGTTTTGTTTGGTCCTCTTTTCCTTTATTGCAACCTCCTTTTCTGTATAGCTAAGCTTTGGGGATGTATCTGACTGATTCCTTTCTCATTTCTCTTTCTGTGGATTTTTAAAATACTTTCTTTATGGTTACCCTGGAGTTTTTATTATACAACCTATACCTATAACTGACTAATTTGAAAAGATATCAACTTAACTTCAATCGCATACACATTCTCTGAGTCTTCATTTCTTCACACTACACCAAGCCACCTCTCCTGTCATTTCCTTTCAACCTGCAGGTCTCTCTTTATTAATTCTTGTAGGGCAGGTCTTCTGTTGATGAACTCTCTCAGTTTCTATTTCTCTGTAAATATTTAAAACCCTCCCTGATTTCTGAAGGACAGTTTTGCCAGATAAGAATTTTTGGATGGCAGTTTTTCTCTTTCAGTAACTTAAATATATCATACCACTGCCTTCTTCCCTTTGTGGTTTCTGATGAGAAATCAGAACTTAGTTTTATTGAGAATAGATTGTATATGATGAATTGCTTTTCTTTTGCTCTTTATGTTTGTCTTTTGACATTTTGATTAGTGTCTCAGGGTATATAAATCCTAACAGTATTCTGTTCAGAATATGCTGCACTTCTTGGACATTTATATTTATGTCTTTCATAACAGTTGGGAAATTTTCAGCCATTATTTCCTTAAATATTCTTTCTGACTCCTTTCCCTTGTGTTCTCCTTCTGGGATACCCATGATGTGAATATCCTAGTTATTCTTTAGAATTGGCAGGAATGGTTTGGTTGGGGGTTGGCAAGTTATGATAGTAGCAATGTCTAACTGAAGCTTGCATAAGACTGACCTTCAGAGTAGCCTCTCAACTCTATTTGAACTCTCTCAACCACTGATACTTTATTTATTACACTTCTTTCCCCCCTTTGGCCAGAATAGCATTGTTGACTCCATGGTACCAGGAGTCATCTCCCATGCTGCCAGGGAGACTTTCATCCCTAGATGTCATGTCCCATGTAGGGGGAGGGAAAAGGCTTCTTTTGCAGATTTGGGCTTAGACAATTTCATTGTTCCCAAGAAAAAAAGATAGTCAATAAACACACCCTGACCAAATAGAAAATCCAACCCTCTCCTTAACTCTTGTCCTTCCCTGCATTATATACCCCTGATATTGCTGCAGTACTGTTGATATTTTCCTGTTAAACGTAGTATAGAGCATGCAATAGCAGTTTCCCCCGATAAACAGAAATTATACACTCTTTGTATAGAATTCATACCTTCCCAGTAGTTCATGCGAGAACTCATTTTCATTTGTAGTGTTAATTGGTGGGACACATGAGTCTATACAACCCCTTTCAATCATGTTCACCTTCAGTATGGTAATATTACTTATAGACCCACTAGTGAACTGCCTTCACTTCTGTCTATTCCCTTACAGTTACGTTCAACCACAATAGCAAACTGTTCACCCATCTCAAGCGTCTGCGTATCTCTAAATCCCCTATATTCGGTAATATAAGCCTCTGATTTTACCTTTATCATAGACATAAAAGTGAAATCATACAGTATCTGTCTTTTTGTGTCTGGCTTATCTCACTCAGCATTATATCTTGAAGACTCATCCATCTTGTCATGTGCTTCAGGACGTCATTTTGTCTTACTGCTGCATATTATTCCATCGTGTGTATATACCACATTTTGTTAATCCACTAGTCTGTTGATGCCCCTTGGATTGCTTCCATCTTTTAGTGATTGTGAATATTGCTGCTATGAACATTGGTGTGCAAATCTCTGTGTCACTTTTTTCAGCTCTTCTGGTTATATGCTGAGTAGTGGTATTGCCAAGTCATAGGGCAACTCGATATTTAGTTTTCTGAGGAACAGCCAGAATGTCTTCCATAGCGGCTATACCATTATACATTCCCACCAGCTGTACAAAAGAGTCCCAATTTCTCCACATCCTCTCCAACATTTGTAGTTTCCTGATTAATAGCAGCCATGCTTATAGGTGTGAAGTGGTATCTCATTGTAGTCTTGATTTCCATCTCCCTTACAGCTAATAAGAATGAGTATCTCTTCATGTGCTTTTTAACCATCTGTATTTGCTCTTCAGAAAAATACCTATTCATGTCTTTAGCCCACTTCATAATTGGATTGCTTGTTCTTTTGATGTTGAGTTGTATGATTTTGTTTATGTATACATATCAAACTTTATCCGATTTATTTTTTTCCTGCATGATTGCTCTCATTAGAACTTCTAGTACAATGATGAATAATAGTGGTGACAGAGGGCATCCTTTTCTCATTCCTCATCTTAGGGGCAAGGCTGTCAGTCTCTTACCATTGTGTACAATGCTGGCTATGAGTTTTTCACATATGTCTTTTATCATGTTGAGGTAGTTATCTTTGATTCCTACCTTTTGAAGTGTTTTTATCAGAAAAGAATGGTGAATTTTGTCACATTCTTTTTCAGCATCAATCGAGATGATCATATGATTTTTCCCTTTCAATTTGTTAATGTGCTGTATTACATCAGCTGATTTTCTTATGTTGAACCATCCTTCCATTCCTGGTATAAACCCCACTTGGTCATGGTATAATTCTGTGGGTATAACATGCTGTTGGATTCAATGTGCTAATAGTTTGTTGAGAATTTTTGCATCTATGTTGACTAGGGAGATTAGTCTGTAGTTTTTCTTTCCTGTAGCACTTTTACCCAGTTTTGTTATTAGAGTGACGTTAGCTTCATAAAATGAGTTAAGTAGTTTTTGGAAAAGTCTGAGCAGGATTGTGTGTTAGTTCTTTTTAGAAGGTTTGACAAAATTCCCCAGTAAAGGCACCTGGTCCATCATTGGAGCTTTTATTTGTAGGAAAATTTTTGATGATTGTTTGATTCTCCTTTCTTGTGATTAGTTTGGTGAGATCTATTTCTTCTTGAGTCAGTGTAGCTTGTTAGTGTGTTTCCAGGAATTTGTCCTTTTCATCTAAGTTTTCTAGTTTCTTGGTGTATAGTTGCTCATAGTACCTTTTATTAGATTTTTAATTTCTTCAGGGTCTTTGGTAATGACCCCCCACTCATTTCTGATTTTGTGAATTTGCATCCTTTCTCTTTTTTTCTTTGTCAGCCATTGATTTTATTGATTTTCTTGAAGAACCAACTTTTGGCTTCATTGACTCTTTCTATTGTTCTTTTATTCTCCCACTCATTTAACACTGCTTTAATCTTTTTTTTTATTAATTAAAAAAAGAATTAACAAAACAATTAGAAATCATTCCAATCTACATGTACAATCAGTAATTCTTAATAACATCACATAGTTGCATATTCATCATTTCTTCATACATTTGCATCGATTTAGAAAAAGAAATAAAAAGACAACAGAATAAGAATTAAAACAATAATAGAAAGAAAAAAAAAAAACCTATACCTCACATGCAGCTTCATTCAGTGTTTTAACATAATTGCATTACAATTGGGTAGTATTGTGCTGTCCATTTCTGAGTTTTTATATCCAGTCCCGTTGTACAGTCTGTATCCCTTCAGCTCCAATTATCCCTTCTCTTTTTTTTTTTTTTAATTAACGGGAAAAAAGAAATTAACCCAACATTTAGAGATCATACCATTCTACATATGCAATCATTAATTCTTAACATCATCACATAGATGCATGATCATCATTTCTTAGTACATTTGCATTGGTTTAGAAGAACTAGCAACATAACCGAAAAAGATATAGAATGTTAATATAGAGAAAAAAATAAAAGTAATAATAGTAAAATCAAAACAAAACAAAACAAAACAAAACAAAAACCTATAGCTCAGATGCAGCTTCATTCAGTGTTTTAACATGATTACTTTACAATTAGGTATTATTGTGCTGTCCATTTTTTTTTTTTTTTTTTTTTTTTTTAAAGGAAAGACAGAGAGAAGGAAGGAAGGATAGAAGAAAGGAAGGAAGGAAGAAAGGGAAACATTTTTAAACATTTTCTTGTTTTTATTGTATTCTGTTTCTCCGTTTTTGTTACATGGGCTGGGGCCGGGAATCGAACCGAGGTCCTCCGGCATAGCAGGCAAGCACTTTGCCCGCTGAGCCACCGCGGCCCACCCTGTGCTGTCCATTTTTGAGTTTTTGTATCTAGTCCTGTTACACCGTCTGTATCCCTTCAACTCCAATTGGCCATTATCTTACCCTGTTTCTACCTCCTGCTGGACTCTGTTATCAAGGACATATTCCAAATTTATTCTCGAATGTCTGTTCACATCAGTGGGACCATACAGTATTTGTCCTTTAGTTTTTGGCTAGACTCACTCAGCATAATGTTCTCTAGGTCCATCCATGTTATTACATGCTTCATAAGTTTATCCTGTCTTAAAGCTGCTTTAATCTTTGTTATTTCCCTTCTTCTATTTGCTTTCTGGTGAGTTTGCTGTTCTTTCTCAAGTTCCTTCAGGTGAGCAGTTGAGTTCTCAAGTTTTGCTCTTTCTTCTTTTTTAATATAGGTATCTAGGGCAATTAATTTTCCTCTCAGCCCAGCCTTTGCTGCTTCCTGTAAGTTCTGATATGTTGTATTCTTATTTTTGTTCATCTCCGGATAGCTACTGATTTCTCTAGCAATTTCTTCTTTGACCCACTCATTGTTTAAGAATGTGTTATTGAATCTCCAAATATTTGTATAAGTTCTTGTTCTTTGGTGGTTATTCATTCTCAGCTTCATTCCACTGTGATCAGAGAAAGTGCTTTGAATAATTTCAATGATTTTAAACTTATAAAGACTTGTTTTGTTTCCAAGCATATAGTCTATCCTGGAGAATGTTCCATGAGCACTAAAGAATAATGTATATCCTGGTGTTTAGGGGTGTAATGACCTATATATGTCTGTTAGGTCTAATTCATTTATCAGATTGTTAAAATTCTCTATTTCCTTATTGATGTTCTGTCTGGTTGTTCTGTCTATAGAGGAGAGTGGTGTACTGAAGTCTCCTACAATTATACTTGAAACAGTGGTCTATCACTCCCTCCAGCTTTGCCAATGTCTGTCTCATGCACTTTGGAGCTCCTTGATTTGGAGCATAGACATTTATGATTATTTCTTTTTGGTTAATTGTCTCTTTTACTAATATGCAGTGTCCTTTGTCTCTTATGATGTCTTTACATTTAAAGGCTATTTTGTCTGATATTAGTATCGCTACTCCTGCTTGCTTTGGGTTACAGCTTTCATGGAACATCTTTTTCCATCCCATCACTTTCAGTCTATTTGTATCCTTGTGTCTAAGATGAGTCTCTTGTAAGCATCATACAGTTGAATTATATTTCTTAAACCATTCTGACAATTGTATCTTTTAATTGGTAGGTTTAGTCTATGAACATTCAAGTTATTACTGTATAGATATTTCTTGAATTCACCATCTTATCCTTTTGATTTTGCTGGTCAGATCTATATGTTCTTTCCCCACTTTCTCTTTTTATTCTTTACGTTACCCTTACTGGTACTATCAATTCTGTACCCTCCTCCAGACCTCCCTCTCCTGTCTTTTTTTTTTTCAGGCAGCAGAACTCCCTTTAGTATTTCTTGTAGAGCTGGTCTCTTCTTGACATATTCTCTGTCATTGTTTGTGAAAATTTTAATTTCTCCCTCAGTTTTAAAGGACAATTTGGCTGGGTATAGAATTTTTGTCTGGAGCTCTATCTTTTTCATGATCTTAAATATATCAAACCACTGCCTTTTTGCCTCCATAGTGCCAGTTGAGTAGTCCAAATTCAGTCTCATGTGGTTTCCCTTGTATGTAGTAGATTGTTTTGCTCTTGCTGCTTTTAGGATTTTTTCCTTCTCTTCAACATTTGATGGACTGATTAGTATGTGTCTTGGGGTAAGCCTGTTTGGATTTACTCTAGTTGGAGTTTGTTGGGCTGGCCACAGGTACGCAGGTCTTGGGAGGGGTGGGGCAAGACAGTGCACTTGTGCAGAAGAGGTGGGTTGGGCTGTGACAGGCTTGTGCATATGCATGAGGTGGGGGTGGGGGGCAGGGATGCGTGGGGAGAGATGTTGGGACAGTGATGCTTGGAACATGGGGGTGACAGTTGCATGGGATGTGGGGGGAATCACAGGTCGTGGGGCGGGGCGGCACATGTGAGGGCAGCGTGTTCAAGGACTGCAGCTTGGCTTACTTTCTTGTCCCAATCTCTCTGTCTGTGCATTCCTGATGGCTCTGGGCCTCTGTATGGAAATGGATGCACTGGGCTGTTTGCAGTAGCTGGCTGGTCTCCAGTTCTGTGCATCTCAAGCCTCCCCATGTGGTATAGAAGACCCTCTTAGGTCATTTACACCCTGGAATCACTCTCCAGGTCTTTTTTCTGTCCCTTCTCTAGCTGTTTTTTTTTTTTTTTTGGAGCAGGGGTGAATTCAATCTATCCTATTCTGCCATCTTCCTGGAAGTCTTATGTTACTTTCAAATTCTCTCTTATGTTCAAACATTGCTACTTAATATCCTTTTTCTCTGTATGCATATTTTTCTTTCATGTCCTTCAACTGATTGAGGACATTTGTTTGAACTTCTTTAACTAGTTGTTCCAAATTCTGTTTCTCCTCTGAAGTTTTAACTTGTTCTCTTGACTGAGCCATATGGTCCTGTTTCTTAGTATGGTTTGTGTTTTTTGCTGATGTCGAGGCATCTGATTGTTTTGATGAGCTAACTCTGAAGGTCAGTTTCTTCCCCTTGTCGAGGGCTTTGATAAGGTTCTTCTTCAATGCTTCATCTGACTTATTCTGGATCTTTAGAATAGCCCAAGTTCAACTGATCCGCTCCTCTAAGTTCTTCTTCATCTAATTATTGCCTTCAGCATGCAGTACAGTTTTTATGATGTCATTTCTGTGTAATTGTTTCACCTCTAGCAGAAAGCTGCCATCCCTCTTTTCCTTCTCTGGGAATACTGATCCATTTTTTTTTTTAACATTTTTTATTGTGAAATATAACATATATTTAAAAAGCAATACATTTCAAACCACATTGTAACAAGTGGTTATAGAACAGATTTTAAAGTTTGGGTTACAGTTCCACAATTTCAGGTTTTTCCTTCTAGCTTCTCTAAGACATGGGAGACTAAAAGAAATATCAATATAATGATGCAATAGTCATACACATTTTTTGAATCCTATCTTCTCTGTTATAATTCCTCCTTCTCCTTTGATACATCCCTCAATAATTAGGGGTATTTGTACTATGCCCATTCTAACCTTTTCATGTCAGAAAGGGAAGCAATAATATGCAATAGGGGTTGGAACTAGTCGATGTTCTTGGAAGGGCTGGCCCCTCTGATTTTCAGGACTTATTGGGCCTGGGAACCACCTGGAGGTTGTAGGAATCTGGAAAGTATCATAGCGTGGAATCTCAGATACAGCCCAAGGTGTTCTTCAGGGTTAACAGCAATGGTTTTTGTTAGGGTTTGACAAACCATGGTAATTAGCAATATCTAGCTGAAGCTAGCATAAAAGTAGCTTCCAGAAGAGCCTCTTAACTCTATTTGAACTCTTTTAGCCACAGATACCTTATTTTGTTACAGTTTTCCCCCATTTTGTTCAGGAAGGCATTATCAATCCCATGATATCAGGGACAGGTTCATCCCTCAGAGTCATGTCCCATGTTGCCAGAGAGACTTAAACTCCTGCATGTCATGTCCCATGTAACGGAGAGGATAAGGATTTTACTTGCAGAGTTGGGCTCAGAGAGGGAGAGAGAGAGAACATCCAAATCTGAGCAACAAAAGTGGTTTTCTGGAAGTAACTCTTAGGCATAATTCTAAGCAAGCTTAGCTTCTCTGCTATAGAAATAAGCTTCAGAAGAGCCAGCCTCAAGATCAAAGGCTTGGCCTATTGACCTGGGAGTCCCAAATGTTTGAGACAGTTTCAGGGGTTTCCTTTGTGGTAATGTTTAATAGTTCCATATATTTTTCTCCAGTCCCTCAAGGGACTTTGCCAATACTTTTTAATTATCTGCCAATATATTCTGGGATGTATCTGGATATTACATTAAGTTATCCAAAATTAACAGCCCTCATTCCTATTCTGGGCTCCATGTCTTTTGGTCATTTAAATGAGCTTTTGAGACAGGTTGGGTTAGATTATGTGCTCCAGAAAAATTTAGGTTTTGGACAACATAAACCTCACTTCCATTGGTCTCACACATCAGGTGAAGTTCTGAAATACAGACAATGTACTCCTTACCCCTGTATTCTGATTTACTTTCATCCTGACAAGACTGTTATGCCAGTTTGAAACTACTGTGCACCCAGAAAAGCCATGCTCTTTAATCCTAATTCAGTATTGTTGGGTGGGATCTTTGTGATTAAGTTGTTTCCATGGAGATGGGACCTTTTGACTAGGGGTTTCTATGGAGATGTGTCTAGCCATTCAAAGTGGAGTCACTTACTGGAGTTCTTAAAGAGGGAACCATTTTAGAAAAAACTTTAGAGCATATATAGCCAACATGAGACAAAAACATTTGGAGATGCAGGGTCTAGCAGACATTGCTATGTGCCTTCCCATGAGATGCTAAGCAAACCAGAATCTGGAGAGAGCCAAGAGAAGCCAAAAGATGAAACCCAGCCCTGGAGAAGCCAAGTAAGGAACCCCCATAGGAAACAGAGCCTGAAAGCAACGGAGCCCAGGAGCAAGGGACCAGCAGATGCCAGCCAGGTGGCTTCCCAGCTGACAGAGGTGTCTCAGATGGCATCAGCCCTTCTTGAGTGAAGGTACTCTCTTGCAGTGCCTTAATTTGGACATTTTCATTACCTTGGAACTGTAACCGTGTAACATAATAAATTCCCTTTTTAAAAACCATTCCATTTCTGGTATGTTGCATCCCAGCAGCTTTAGCAAATCAACACAGATTTTGGTCCTGGTGAAGTGGGATGTTGCTGTGGTTTGCAAATACCAAACATGTTGGAATGGCTTTTTAAATGGGTAAGGGGAAAATTCTCGAAGAGCTGTGAGGAGCTTGATTGAAAAGGCCTAGAATATTTTGAAGAGACTGTTGTAGAAACATGGTCTTTAAAGACACTTCCAATTAGACTTTAGACAGAAATGATGCATGTGTTATTGCAAACTGGAAGGAAGGTAATCCCTGTTTTTAGTGGCAAAGAATTTGGTAAAGTTAACTACTGGTATTGGATGGAAGGCAGAATTTAAAAGCCATGAGCTGGGATACTTAGCTGAAGAAATTTCCAAACTAAATGTGGAAAATGTAGCCTGGCTGCTCCTTGCAGCTTATAGTAAAATGTGACAGGAAAGAGATAAGTGGAGAAATTAACTCTTGTGTACAAAGAAATCAGAAATTTATGGTCTGGAAAATTCTGAGCTTCTAGAAAGGGACACCCCAGAGAGTAGCATGGAAGCAGTTAGCCATTTCATAAAAAGCCAGGATTGGAGATGGAGTTATCCAGGAAGGACTTGTGGAAAGTTCTATTGTCTGATGGGTATGATCCCAGTATACTACAGAGAAAACCAACAACAGTGTTGTGGTATTTGTATAAATGGAACCACCAGCAGTTTGGACTAAAAGAGACAGAAAAGGAACAAATTGAAGGAAAAATATCTTCAAAGGCAGACGTATGGAAACTAAGGTTTGAAGCCAAGAACCCTCAGGCCTGGAGAGTGGACCCACCCATGCACTGGAGAGGGTGAGTTTGCCCTGAAGGCAGAGCACAGGCCTACTGCCTCAATGTTCAGGAAGAGTTTTGGTGCTTCAGGCCATAAGATGGTTGAGCCCTTTCCTAGGGGATTGGGGAAGGCCTTGCTGCCACCTCATGTTCTGAGGGGGCTGAACCTGTGCCCTCGAGATGGCAGAGAGCTCAGGTGCTGTCCTGATGTTGGGAGAGGGTGGAGTCAAAAACAGGTGGTCTTCCCAATGTGCCTCAAGTTTGCAACAAACACCCCATCATTGTCAGAGAGCAGGGCCACTACACAGGCCCTTGGAAGGGGCAGGATTGCTGCTTTCTAAAGCCCCAAGAATAAATGACTTTCAGACTTTGAAATCTAATGGAGTTTTTCCTGTAGGTTTCCAGAACTGTTTCGGTCCAGTGACCCCTGTGTTACTCCCAATTTCTCCCTATGAAAATGGAAGCATGTATCCTATGACTGTTTCTCCTTTGTATATTGACAGCAGATAACTTGTTCTACATTTCGTAGGTCTACAACCAGAGTTGCCTTAGGTTAGACTATACCTATAAATGACTTTGATGAGACTGTGTACTGTTTTTGACATTGTATTATATTTGTAGAGTTACTGAAATGGTTTAAGGCTTTCTGGTATTTGTAATGGAATGAATGTATTTTCTATATGGAAAAAACATGTCTTTTTCTTAGGGTCCAGAGTGTGGTATGTGCTGGTTTGAAACTGTTGTGTACCATGTTCTTTAATCCTGATTCAATATTGTTGTGTGGGAGCTTTGTGATTAAGTTGTTTCCAAGGAGATGGGACCCACCCAATTTTGGGTGGGACCTTTTGATTAGGTGCTTTCCATAGAGATGTATCTCTACCCATTCAAGGTGGGTTTGCTTACTGGAGTCCTTTAAGAGGGAACCATTTTAGAAAAAGCTTTAGAGCATATATAGCCAACATGAGACCCAGACGTTTGGAGATGCAAGGCCCAACAGACATTGCCATGTGCTTTCCCATGAGATGCTAAGCAAACCAGAACCTGGAGAGAGCCAAGAGAAGCCAAGAGATGAAACCCAGCCCTGGAGAAGCCAAGTGAGGAACCCCCATAGGAAACAGAGCCTGAAAGCAATGGAGCCCATGAGCAAGGGACCAGTAGATGCCAGCCAGGTGGCTTCCCAGCTGACAGAAGTATCCCAGATGGCATCAGTCCTTCTTGAGTGAAGGCAATCTCTTGTCGGTGCCTTAATCTGGACATTGTCATGACCTTGGAACTGTGACCTTGTAACATGATAAATTCCCTTTTTAAAAACCATTCCATTTCTGGTATATTATATTCTGGTAGTTTTAGCAATCCAATACAATCGGCTTCATTCTTATCTCTAATTGAAGCCTGATCTCTTTTTTGTTTTCCTTAACAGTTGTATGTAGCAATGCTGACTTTCAGGGCTGAATTCCAACTCTGAGTCTTAGATGTCACACAGGTAGGCAAAGTTCCAGGGAGATACCAGGTTATTCATATACAGTACAGCATCTCAAAATCTAGAAACAATATTTACAGCTGCAGGCCAAATGTGACTGGTATAAGAGCTTACAATCTAGGCCTGAATTTTCTTATAAATATTTTCTAAAACAGACCATGTAATATTTGTTCTTTTGTTTCTGGCTTATTTTGCACCGTATAATATCCCCAAGGTTCATTCACATCGTGGCATGCCTCACGACTGTTCCTTGCTGTAGCTGCACAATATTCCACTACATACATATCACAGTTTGCCATTCTACTTCTCAGTTAATGTATCCTTCAGTCATGTCCACCTAGTGGGCAGCATGAATAATGTTCAAAGTAAACAATCCATGTCTCACATTATACTCAGTTGTACAATTGATTCACACTCTCAATTTTAGACAATTTTCATTTCCCTCCAAGAGAAAAATAACCAATAAACACACCCTCACCAAACAAAACTCCAAACATCCCTTGAACTCTTGTCCTTCCTCCCAATTATTTACCAGTGGTATTGCTGTGCTACTGTCAATGTCTTCCTATTAAATATATACCATAGCATGCAATAGTAGTTTCCCCCTACACGCCTCTATTATTGACTCTTTGTACAAGATTCATACGTTTGAAGAAGTTCATGCAAGAACTTTATATTTTTAGTATTAATTGGCAGGAAACATGGTTCTATACAGCCCTTTTCAATCACGTTCACCTTCACTATGGCAATGTTACTTATAAACCCACTAATGAACTGCCTTCATTTCTATCCATTCCTTTACATATAAGTGCAACCTCATCAGCTAACTGGTCACCCACCTCCAGCTTCTGTGTATAATTAGGTCCCCAATATTCTACATTATAAGTCTCTGTGTGACCTTTACCAAGGTCACATTAATGAAATCATACAGTGTCTATCCCTTTGTGTCTAGCTTATTTCACTCAGTATTATGTCCTCAAGTTTCATCCATGATGTCATATGCTTCAGGACCTCGTTTTATCTTAACTGATGCATAATATTCCATCATATATATATATATACATACCACATTTTGTTAATCCACTCATCTGTTGATGGGCACATGGATTGCTTCCATCTTTTGGCAATTGCGAATAATGCTGCTGTGAACATCCTGTGCAAATGTCTGTTTGTGTCACTGCTTTCAGCTCTTCTGGGTATATACCGAGTAGTGTTATTGCTGGGTTATAGAGCAACTCGATATTTAGATTCCTAAGGACCCGGCGAACTGTCTTCAATAGTGGCTGCACCATTATACATTCCCATAAGCAGTGCATCAGTGTCCCAATTCCTCCACATCCTCCCCAACATTTGTAGTTCCCTGTTTGTGTAACAGCAGCCATTCTTACAGGTGTGAGGTGGTAACTCATGTCATCTTGATCTGTATTTCCCTTATAGCTAATGAAAATGAGCATCTCTTCATGTGCTTTTTAGCGACCTGTATTTGTTCCAGGGGAAAATGCCTATTCATATCTCTAACCCATTTTATAATTGGATTGTTTGTGCTTTTGTTGTTGAGTTGCATGATTTTTTTTTATGTATATAGGATATCAAACCTTTATCCAATATGTGATTTTCAAATATTTTCTCCCATTGAGTTGGCTGCTTCTACACCTTTTTGACAAAGGCCTTTGTGTGGAGAAGCTCTTGATCTTAAGGAGTTCGCATTTACCTACTTTTTCTTTTACTGCTTGTGTTATGGGTGTAAACTATAGGAAGCTACCTCCTTTTTACTAGCTCATAAAGATGTTTCCCTATATTTCCTTCTAGGAGTTTTATGGTACTGGCTCCTATGTTTAGACCTGTGATCCACTTTGAGTTAATTTTTTTTTATAGGGTGTGTGTTAGTTAGATTCAGTTGTCAATTTGGCCAGGTGAGCATACCTAGTCTTGTTGCTGTGGACATAAGCCAATGGTACGTGAACCTCATCTGTTGCCAATTACATCTGCAGTCAGCTAGGAGGTGTGTCTGCTGCAATGAGTGATGTTTGACTTAATTGGCTGGTGCTTAAATGGGAGATTGCAACGTAGCACTGCTAAGCAGCTCAGCCTTCCTCATCTCAGCACTTGCAGTTCAGCCCAGGCCTTTGGAGATGGAGAAAGAAATCACCCCGGGGAAAGTTGTTGGAACCCAGGGGCCTGGAGAGAAGACCAGCAGAGACCATCCTGTGCCTTCCACGTAAGAAAGAACCTCAGTGGAAAGTTAGCTGCCTTTCCTCTGAAGAACCAACAAAATAAATCCCTTTATTAAAAGCCAATCTGTCTCTGGTGTGTTGCATTCCAGCAGCTAGCAAACTAGAACAGGGTGTAAGGGTTCTCTTTCATTCTTTTGGCTATTGATATCCAGTTCTCCTATGCCAATTATTGAAAAGATTGTTCTGTCCCAGTTCAGTGGATTTGGGGACCTTGTTGAAGATAAATTGACCATAGATTTGGTGGTCTATCTCCACACTCTTGATTCAATTCCATTGTTCAATACTTCTATCTTTGTGCCAGTACCATGCTGTTTTGACCACTGTGGCTTTATAACAAGCTTTAAAATCAGGAAGTGTTAGTTCTCCCACTTCTTTCTTTTTTTAGGATTTTTTTACCTATTTCTTTTTCTTCCAAAAGAATGTGGTAACTAGCATTTCCAAGTCTTCAAAGTAGGCTGTTGGAATTTTGAATGGCATTGCATTAAACCTATAGATCAATTTGGGTAGAATTGACATCTTAACTACATTTAACCTTCTTATCCATGTGCAGGAATGTCTCCTCAGCTATTAGATCTTCTTTTATTTATTTTAGCACTGCTTTCCAGTTTTTTTTGTGTACCGGTTTGTTAAATACCTGGTTAAGTTTATTTCTAGATACTTGAATCTTTAAGCTGCTATTTTCAAATGAATTTTTTCCTTAATTGTCTCTTCAGTTAGGTCATTGTTTGGCTCTGGAAGCATTACTGATTTTTGCACATTAAACTTGTATCCTGCCACTTTGCTGAATTTATTAGCTCAGGAAGCTTTGTAATAGATTTTTCAGAATTATCTAAGAAATAGATTTTTCAGAATTATCTACAAAGTGTAGGATCATGTCATCTGCAAATAATGAAAGTTTTACTTCTTCCTTTCCAATTTGGAGGCCTTTTGTTTGGTTTTTCCTGTCTGATTGCTCTAGCTAGTTCTTGTAAAATGTTTAATAATAGTGGTGACAGAGGGCATCTTTATCTCATTCCTGATCTCAGGGAGGCTGTCAGTTTCTCACTATTGAGTACGATGCTGGCTATGGGTTTTTCATATATGACCTTTATCATATTGAAGAAGTATCCTGCAATTCTTACCTTTTGAAGTGTTTTCATCAGAAAAGGATGATGAATATTTTTGTCAAATGCTTTTTCAACATCAATTGAGATGATCAGCTGATTTTTCCTTTTTGATTTGTTAATGTGCTGTATTACTTGATTTATTTTCTTGTGTTGAACCACCCTTGTGTTCCTGGTATAATCCCTACTTGATTGTGGTGTATAATTCTTTTAATGTCTCATTGGATTTTATTTGCTAGCATTTTATTGAGAATTTTTGCATCAATATTCATTAGGGAGATTGGCCTGTAGTTTTCCTTTCTTGTAGCATTTTTACCTGGTTTTGGTATAAGAGTGATGTTAACTTCATAAAATGAATTAGGTAGTGTTCCTGTTTCCTCAGTTTTTTGGAAGAGTTTGAGCAGGAGTGGTGCTAGTTCTTTTTAGAACGCTTGGTAAAATTTTCCTGTGAAGCCATCTGACCCTGGGTTTTTCTTTGTAGGAAGATTTCTGATGACTGTTTGAATCTCTTTACTTGTGATTGGTTTGTTGATATCCTCTATTTCTTCTCTAGTCAGGGCAGGTTATTTGTGTGTTTTAGGAATTTGTCCATTTCATCTAAGTTGTCTAGTTTGTTGGCATATAGATGTTCATATTATCCTTTTATGATTTTTATTATTTCTTCAGGGTCCATGGTAATAACCCACCATTTCTGATTTTGTTTATTTGCATCTTCTCTCTTTCTTTCTATCAGCCTATATAGGGTACAATCAATTTTATTGATATTCTCAAACAACCAACATGGTGTTATTATTATTATTTTTTGCTCTTGTTCTAATTTCATTTCTTTCTGCTTTAATTTCTGTTATTTCTCTTTTTCTATTTGCTTTGGGGTTAGTTTGCCTGTGGGATTAGTTTCTTTAGTTCTTCCAGGTAAGCAGTTAGGTCCTTAAATTTTGCTTTCTTCTTTTTTAATATAGGCATTTAGGGCAATTAATTTCTCTCTCAGCACAGCCTTTGCAGTATCCCATAAGTTCTGATATGTTGTATCCTGATTTTCATTTATCTCCAGATATTTACCAATTTCTCCAGCAATTTCTTCTTTGACCCACTGATTGTTTAAGAGTGTGTTACTTAACCTCCATATATTTGTGAAAGTTCTGGTTCTTTGGTGGCTATTGTTTTCCAGCTTCATTCCACCGTGACAAGAGAAAGTGCTTTGAATAATTTCAATGTTCTTAATTGACCTGTTTTGTGTCCCAACATATGATTTATCCTGGAGAATGTTCTACGAGCACTAGAGAAGAATGTATATCCTGGCATTCTGGGATGTAATATATATATGTCTGTTAGGTCTAATTCATTTACCAAGTTAAGTTCCCTATTTCCTTGTTGATTCTCTGTTTGGTTGTTCTACCTATAGAGGAGAGTGGTGCATTGAAGTCTCCCAGTATTAATGTTGAAATGTCTGTTGCTGCCTTCAGTTTTGCCAATGTTTGCCTTATGTACTTTGGAGTTTGTGCTGGTTTAAAAGGAAGCATGTCCCCTAAGAAAAGCCATGTTTTAATATAAGTCCCATTTCATAAAGGTAGAATAATCCCTATTCAATACTGTATATTTGAAACTGTAATGAGATCATCTCCCTGGTTGATGTGATTTAGTTAAGAATGGTTGTTAAACTGGATTAGGGGATGACATGTCTCCACCCATTTGAGTGGGTCTTGATTAGTTTCTGAAGTTCTATAAAAGAGGAAACATTTTGGAGATTCAGAAAGACTCAGAGAGAGCAGAGAATGCTGCAGCACCATGAAGCAGAGAGTCCACCAGCCAGCGACCTTTGGAGATGAAGAAGGAAAACGCCTCCCGGGGAGTTTCATGAAACAGGAAGCCAGGAGAGTAAGCTAGCAGATGACACCGTATTCGCCATGTGCCCGTCCAGCCGAGAGAGGAGCCCTGACTGTGTTCGCCATGTGCCTTCTCACTTGAGAGAGAAACCCTGAACTTCATCGGCCTTCTTGAACCAAGGTATCTTTCCCTGGATGCCTTTGATTAGACATTTCTATAGATTTGTTTTAGTTGGGACATTTTCTCAGCCTTAGAACTGTACACGAGCAACTTATTAAATCCCCCTTTTGAAAAGCCATTCCGTTTCTGGTATATTGCATTCTGGCAGCTAACAAACTAGAACAGATTTTGGTACCGGAGAGTGGGGTGCTGCTGCTGCAGTTTGCAAATACCAAACATGCTGGAATGGCTTTTTAAATGGATAAGGGGAAGATTCTGGAGGAGTTGTGAGAAGTCCGATAGAGAAGGCCTAGAATGCTTTGGAGAGACTGTTGGTAGAAATGTGGACTCTAAAGATACCTCTGACCTAGGCTCTAGACAGAAATGAGGCACGTGTTATTGTAAACTGGAAGGAAGGTGATCCTTGTTTTAAAATGGCAGATAATCTGGCAAAGTTGACTAATGGTATTGGTTGGAAGGCAGATTTTAAAAGCCATGAACTTGGATATTTAGCAGAAGAGATCTCCAAATTAAATGTCGAAAGTGCAGTCTGGTTTCTCCTTGCAGCTTATAGTGAAATGCGACAGGAAAGAGATAAGCTGAAAACTGAACTCTTGAGTAAAAAGAAACCAGAAATTGAGGTCCCGTAAAATTCTGGGCCTACAGAAGGGAGACTACAGAGTATGGTGTGGATTTAACCAAATGTGAAACCAGTCAGCCATTTCAGAGAAAGTCAGGATTGGACATGGAGTTATCCAGGAAAGATTTGTGGAAACTCCTTATGTCTGATGGGCATGATCCAAGGCTACTGCATAGAAAGCCAACGAGAGTGCTATGGGACCTGTATAAACAGAGCTGCTGCCAGTCTGGACTGGGGGGTTCCAAGAAGGGACACATTGGAGCAAAAATAACTTCAGAGGCAAAACCGTGGAGGCTGAGGTCTGAAGTCAAGAAGCCCTGGGCCAGGAGAGTGGACCCACCCACGCACGTGGAAAGGGTGAGTTTGCCCTGAAGGCAGAGGATGGCCTTCCACCTGGTTGAAGTGGAAGAGTCATGCCGCCTCAGGCCTTGGAGAGGGTGAAGCACGTTTCTTGGGGTTGGGGGAGAGCCTGGCTGCCACCACATGGAGGGGCTGCGCGTGTGCCCCGGAGATGGCAGAGAGCCCGGGTGCGGCCCCAATGCTTGGAGAGGGTGGAGCCGAGAGAAAGGTGGTCTCCCCAATATCACCCAAGGTTGCATTCAGAGAGAGGCAGGCGTAGGCATTTGGAAAGGGTGGGACTGCCGCCTTCTAAAGCCCTGAGGATAAATGATTCTCAGACTTTGAAATCTAATGGACTTTGCCCTGCGGGTTTTCGAAACTGTATGGGTCCGGTGACCCCTGTGTTCCTTCCTCCCTATGGAAATGTGTCTATGTATCCTGTGAATGTTCCTCCTTTATATGTTCGCAGCAAATAACTTGCTATGAGTTTTCAAAGGTCCAGAGCAAATGGAGAGAATTTTGCCTTAGGACAGATCATGTCTGTAACTGACTTGATGAGATTTTATACTGTCTCTAATTTTGTACTTCATCGTATTGCTACTGATAGGTTTAAGGATTTCTGATATTGTTATGAAATTAATGTATTTTGCATACGGGAAAAATATGTCTTTTTTAGGGGCCAGAGGGTGGAATGTGCTGGTTTGAAAGGAAGCATGTCCCCTAAGAAAAGCCATGTTTTAATATAAGTCCCATTTCATAAAGGTAGAATCATCCCTATTCAATACTGTATATTTGAAACTGTAATGAGATCATCTCCCTGGTTGATGTGATTTAGTTAAGAATGGTTGTTAAACTGGATTAGGGGATGACATGTCTCCACCCATTTGAGTGGGTCTTGATTAGTTTCTGAAGTCCTATAAAAAGAGAATGAGAGATTCAGAGAGATTCAGAGAGAGCAACACTACAAAGCAGAGAGTCCACCAGCCAGTGACCTTTGGAGATGAAGAAGGAAGACGCCTCCTGGGATGCTTCATGAAATAGGAAGCCAGGAGACAAAGCTAGCAGATGACACTGTATTTGCCATGTGCCCTTCCAGCCAAGAGAGAAGCCCTGACTGTGTTCGCCATGTGCCTTCTCACTTGAGAGAGAAACCCTGAACTTCATCGGCCTTCTTGAACCAAGGTATCTTTTCCCTGGATGCCTTTGATTGGACATTTCTATAGACTTGTTTTAATTGGGACATTTTCTCGGCCTTAGAACTGTAAACTAGCAACTCATTAAATTCCCCTTGTTAAAAGCCATTCCATTTCTGGTATATTGCATTCCAGCAGCTAGCAAACTAGAACAGGGTTCCTTGGTTGGGAGCATACACATTTATGATTGTTATTTCTTCTTGGTGAATTGTCCCTTTTATTAATATGTAGTGCCCTTTCTTGTCTCTTATGATGTCTTTAAATTTAAAGACGATTTTAGCTGATATTAGTATAGCTACTCCTGCTTTCTTTTGATTACAACTTGAATGGAATTTCTTTTTCCATCCTTTTGTTTTCAATTCATTTGTATTCTTTGGTCTAAGATGGGTCTCTTATAAGCAGCATATAGATGGGTCATATTTATTAATCTATTCTGCCAATCTGTATCTTTTAATTGGTGAGTTTAGTCTATTAACATTAAAATTATTGCTGTAAAGGAATCGATGGAATCTACCATCATATCCTTTGGGTTTTATTTGTCAGATCTATATATTCTTTTCCCTTTTTCTCTTTTTATCCTTTAAGTTACCCTTACTGGTACTCTTCAATTCTGTGCCCTTCTCCAGATCTCCCTCTTTAAGGCCTGCCTCTTGTTGACAAATATTCTCAGCCTTTGTGAAAATTTTAATATCCCCAAAGGGCATCTTGGCTGGAAGCCAAGCCATATCTTAACTATCTCACACCACTGCCTTCTCACCTCCATGGTGCCAGCTGAGTAGTCCAAGCTCAGTCTTCTGTGATTTCCCTGGTGTGGTCAGTCACTCTTCTCGTGCTGCTTTCAGCACTTGCTGCTTCTCTTCAGCATTTCACAGACTGATTCGTGTGTGACTTGGAATAGGCCTAGCTGGATCTTTTCTACTTGGGTTTGTTGGGCCTCTTTGAATTGCATATTTATGTGTTTTTTAAGGCTTGGGAAGTTTTCCCTAAATTATCTCCTAGTCCTTAATTCTTCTCCTTCTGAGACAGTGAAGATCCCTACATTTGTGCACTTTGTGTTGTTCATCATTTCCCTCAGATCTACTCCCAGTTTTTCCACCTTTTTTGCCATTTCTTTTGCATGTTCAAATTCAATTGTCCTGTCCTCTAGTTCATTTATTCTTTCTTCTGCCTCTTCAAATCTCCTGTTGTGTGTTTCTAGTTTTTTGTGTTTCTTTTAAATTTCGTCTATGGTATCTTTCTTCTCTGTGAGATCTGCCATTTTTCTATTTATTCTTTCAAACCGTTCTTTATGCTCTTCTAGTGTCTTCTTGATATCCTTTATGTCGTTAGCCAACCCAGTGAATTTATTCAGGAAATTTGTATGAAGATTTTTGATTAGTTGTTCCAAATTCTGTCTCCTCTGGTGTTTTAATGTAGTCATTTGGCTGGATTATATCAGCTTCTTCATATGCTTTGTTATTTTCTATTAGCTTTGAGGTATTTGATGACCTTGATAGGTTTATTTTGAAAGTTGATTTTCCTCAGTTGTCTAAGGTTTTGTATTTGTTTGGGTTTGCACTGAAGGTCTCCTTTTACATTTATTTTGTCTGCAATTCCCTGCAAAACCAAGGCCTGGACCTCATGCAGGGAATGCAACTCTATTTAAGGGTCTGTTTAAAGCTAGACAGACAGGCAGTTTGCCCGACTGCATTTCCATTTCTTCCCAGCAGATGGCACTCTTGAGCCTTGCTTCCTCTCAGGCCTGCCTCTCCCCACCTGCAGCAGCACATGGTGCAGCATGAGATGCACAGAGCAGGGATCCTGGGTTACAGGGGTGAGTTGTGTGGGGTGGGGTGGGGCATGGGGTACAGATGTGAGGGGCATGGCACTGTGGGGCCTGGGTGCAGCTCAGGGGTGGGGGACAGGGCACAGACAAGAACACAGGGCACAAGGGCTTGTGGCATGTGGGCTTGGCATGGCTTCCTTCCTCATCCCCGCTGCCCCATCTCTGCCTCCCTGTTCGTGCACTCCTGAGGGCTCGGGGCCTCCGTATGGAAAGGGGAGCAGTAGGCTTTGTGCACTAGCTGGATGATCTCTATAAGCAGGGAAAGCAAGTTTGCTGGCTTCCTGGTCCCCCAAGGGAGCTCCTGGATGTGGAACTGAGGGAATTGATCTCCCAAGCTAACTGTGGGTGCACTTTCCTGAGTGTGGGCTCTTGTTCCCAGGGGAGTCATGACTGAGCCTACTCACCCCATTCTCTGCACCCCAATTCATCATCTCTCTTCCAGGACCTCTCTAGTGTACAAGACCCTCTCAGGTCACTCACACCCTGGAACTGCTGTCCCAGTAGTTTTTCTGTCATTTCTCTAATTATTGCACGGAGCAGGGGTGAACTCAGCCTATCCTATTTCACCTACTTCCTAGAAGATCTAATCTCGTTGTTTTTTTTGCAGATTTTTCTCCCCAGCTTGTTATTTAACTTCTCCCTCATTCAGTGCCCCACTTTCCTTACACTTTTCAATTCTGGGATCTTCCTGTGTTACAGCATTCATTCATCCACCATCCCTCTTTTTTGTTTTTTCCCTCTGTGAGGATTTTCTGCCTCTGCTTTCTTCCCCATTAGATATCTAGCCCTGCGGAGCCAGCTGGGATTGATCCAGGAAGGTACATCACGCTGTCACTCCAGAAAAGTCCATTTTGTGTTCAGGGTGTCCAGCTGATCCTACCTGGATCGACCCAGTACACCACCTGGCAGTTGCCTCTCTGCAACCATCCCCTACCTGGTGTCCTGGCAGCCCTTTTGTATGCAGCACTCCTCCACAGCCTGTGTTCCACTCTGGGTCTTTGTGGACTTGGGGGCCCTGTGCCTAGACATGTGTGGGGTTCTAATTTGCTCCTGTAAATTTCTCTGGTCTGTTTTCCCAGTCAGAGGGATGTGGAGAGCCGCCTCCCGGGTTGGGCCTAGTGGACACGCTGCAGCCTGCTCTAGAGTTCCCCCCCGCCCATCGAGTGAGCCAAGATGGCGCTCACATCCTGCTTCCGCAAATGACGCACGCGCCCACCAACCCTATCTTCCAATCACCTCTGTATACGTGGCACTAACCTATTGGGTTTGGGCACAGTATATAAGAGGTTACCCGGACAGGGTGGGGGGAGACGACCCATAGGGAGCCGTACCTGACGGCCGCATAGAGGTTGTTCCCCCGCGGGGTATTCTGTCCCGCGCGGAATTTGTAACAGAGCTTGCAAGCTTAGCTCCAGTAAAGGTCTGTGCTCACAACTGCAGCGTGTCTCGAACCCGTGTCTGTCACTTGAGTCGGTTTGTCTGCGTCTGCCTCTCTCTCCCTCCTGTTCCCTCCGCCGGCCGGGGACCAGAAGCTGAGCGAGACGGCGCCGGACAAGTGGTGGCCCGTACGGGGAACTCCTCCTCTCTCGACACCTCTTCTGCAAGGAGAGCCGTACTGTCTCTTCTTGAACTGAGAAGGACGTGCATCCTGAGCTCGCAGCGGACTTCCCGCGCCTGATCACCGCGAGAAGGTGAGTACTTCTTATTACGTGAGAGTTAAGGCCCGCGGGCTTTCAGGTAGCCCCGGGGACTCGGAAGAGCTCTCCGAGTGATTAAAGTACAGTGCCGACTGCAAACATGGGGCAGTCCGGAAGTTTACCTTTGTTAGCTCCCTTAAAGACCCTTTTAGCGGACGGCTCCTGTGAAAGTGAGCCGCCAACTTGCAAGCCGCCAGAGTCAGACGCTAGTTCGGACGACTCTGACTCGGAGTCAGATAGTAATGACACCGAGGGTGCAGACGCGCCTCCGCTGATCGATTGGGAGAGGCCCCCTGTCTCGCCCACGCAGCCCTCCGCCCCGCCAGTGGTCACTGTAGGGGCGCGGCAGCTTCCCAGTGATCCCGGCAAGAAACCTCACCGAGAGCTCCCCCTAGTGTCCGAATCCGGTAATTACGCTGGTCCGCCTTTGCGGAACCCGGAACCCCTTGCAGGCGGGTCGGGGGAGGGGCACCTACAGCTGTATCCCCCACCTGAATACTCAGGTCCCTCAAAACCTTCCTTAAAAAACAGAAGGAGGGAATAAGCCATGGCCTGTCTCCAAAAGCTCAACTATCTGTGGCTTTATTTACATATAATTTTCTAAATGAAAACTCACAAGGAATGACACCTGCCCTTCAGCACACCGCTCCGAGCCCTCAACATAGAGGCTTGGTGCGATGGAAAGATGTCCTGTCAGGACAGTGGCAAGGCCCTGACCCCGTGCTCAGCTGGGCCAGAGGCTCTGTTTGTGTTTTTCCCCAGGAGCCAGGACGTCAACCAGTGTGGGTTCCGGAAAGACTGGTGAGAACCGTGACATCGCCCGAGGAGGCCACGGAGCTGTTGCCCAAAAAAACCAACAAGCCTTCAACCTGAACCATCAGATCAGGCCTCCAACTCTGCTGATGACGGCGGCGACTGACGAGATGGCAACGAAAACGCCGGTCACCCTTCGACTGTTTAGAAGGGGGGACCAGTTTTAATACCCCCCGCTCTCCCAACAGGTGGAATCAGACCTCAAAGTGCTTGGGAAGATCAAGTTAACCCCCGTTGCCTTCGACCTTTCCAAACTGGGCGAGACTGTACAAAGTCTGTGGAACCGAGTCACCTCTTGGTTCTCTTGGCCCAATCTGACTACTTGGGTTCTCCTAGCTGTGGGGTTATTAGTGGGCTTGATCATTTTCAAGTGCTTGTTGGAACGCCTATTTCAGGCGCAGCAGCAATTGCGTGTCACGACGATGTTAGCTATGTCTCTCAGTCCTGATGCTCCTAGTAACAACCGTGACGCCGCCCGGCCACTCAGGAAGGGGCGCTCGAAAGCAAAAGCTGCAGCGAAGCCCATGGCTGTGTCCCGGGTGTAAAAGGCGGCACCAGTAGTCATAATTTTAGTCTTGAGATAATCTCTAGGCAGAGTCACGGTCCTGGCCAGGCTAAACTCACGCCATTGCACAGAGATATCTAATGACACCCTCGACTCTGGTCGCCGCTCTCCGAACCCCCTCCTGGCCCAGTTGCGAGGCGAAGCACTGCAGGGAGAGTCACGTGGTTTCCAGCTCACGGGCTCTCCGGTCTCTATATGAGGAGGCATTCTGGTTGGTGCCTAGCAAGCCTAGTCCAGACTCCCCAAAGCACCAAAACAAGTAGTGGGCCGCTCAGGTCCACGGGAGCTCACTCATCAATGGAGACACTGGGTGAAAATAAATAAAAAAGGGGGAGATGTGGAGAGCCGCCTCCCGGGTTGGGCCTAGTGGACACGCTGCAGCCTGCTCTAGAGTTCCCCCCGCCCATCGAGTGAGCCAAGATGGCGCTCACATCCTGCTTCCGCAAATGACGCACGCGCCCACCAACCCTATCTTCCAATCACCTCTGTATACGTGGCACTAACCTATTGGGTTTGGGCACAGTATATAAGAGGTTACCCGGACAGGGTGGGGGGAGACGACCCATAGGGAGCCGTACCTGACGGCCGCATAGAGGTTGTTCCCCCGCGGGGTATTCTGTCCCGCGCGGAATTTGTAACAGAGCTTGCAAGCTTAGCTCCAGTAAAGGTCTGTGCTCACAACTGCAGCGTGTCTCGAACCCATGTCTGTCACTTGAGTCGGTTTGTCTGCGTCTGCCTCTCTCTCCCTCCTGTTCCCTCCGCCGGCCGGGGACCAGAAGCTGAGCGAGACGGCGCCGGACAGAGGGACTTGGGTCACTGCCTCTGTGCAACTCCCAAGCTGTATGGGACTGAGTGAGAGGGAGGGAAGAGGATGGTCCTGGATGGACGTTTCCTACTTGACATTTTTCTCTTTCTCTAATTCAGCATTTGTGGAGTTCTTCTCCAGTCTCTATCATCCTCCACAGTTTTAAGTAATAGGATTTGTCCCTTTACTCACTAAATATCTGGGGGGATTTTTTTTAGGGGATGTCTTATGTAGCCACATTGATGGTGTCACCCTCGCATGTCTTCTTTGTTCTATTTTATGGAGGTAATTGCTTCATTGAATATTTAATTCATAATATTACATTTGGTTTCATTTTTCATCTGCCTATGGAAACATTTTCTAGTCAGTGTATTCATGTGTGATTTGTTTTTCCTGTTATGTCCTCAATCTTCTGTTCTCCTTTTTGTTTAACTATTACTGTATAGATGGTTTAATCATTACTCTCCATTGGATAAGGTGAATGCTTCATGGACAATTTATTTTTAGGGTTATATATGGGGAGAGAAAAGGTCTATGTTCCAGGCCATAACAAGTATTCTCCTTTGACATTTGACCCTCCTTCCCCTTTATTATCTTGGAGACAAATTGGGCCCAGAAAAACTCCTGCTGTCAGGGTACTTATTTGTTCTTATTGCTTTAAACCAGAGTTTTTTTTGGCTTTGCCCCTCAGAATTGTTACTTATTCTTAGAAAGCCATGTATTATCAGATTTGCACCTACAGGATTACCCTCGGGATAGTCTCATATTTCTGTTTATCATTACACTGACAGCTCTTCAATATGATTATAAATGTCCTCTGACTGTGAAGGAGGAGAGTTAGATTTTTATTTTTCATTGCTGTCACTGCTGGGAGACATTTTGAAGGGGAGAAGAGGACAGCATGATCTTAACTCTGCTACTTTAAAATAGGAACCTCCTTTGGGGAGGATTTTGAATGTCAGTGATGGAGGAAAGGAAAACTGAATATTACAGGTGGAGCTGGAGGGCATGATGAGCAAGTCTTCAGAGGTACGTCAGAAGTAACGATAAGACTGGCTTAGGCTGAGATCAGGGGAAATGTGGGGAATTTACTTGGAAATGTTAGAGGAACGATACTTTGGAGACCCTTCAATGCCAGAGTGCGGGGTTTTTACTAAATTCTATAGGCAATATAGCCACTGAAAGTTTTGGAACAGAAAATTAGTAACTCATAGGAAAAGTTAAAAGTGGAGATGCATCCAGCATCAGGGAGAGCTGTGAGGAGAGTGTCTCTGGCATTCAGAGGCTAGGTGGTGAGGAACCGTCCATAGTTATGGCCATGGGGTCAAGAGATGCCAGAGGCTTTACAGAGGTCACTGGACAGGGGCAGCAGAGAAGGTCGGGGTGGATGGAAGCCATGAATGGGGACTTCCCTGGCTGAGGTGTACATTGTACCAAGGGCACCAGCTGCACCAGCTGGTTTTATGATTCGGCAGCATCAACACACTGACTCTGCTGTACAAGGCTGGGGCTAGGGCAAGTCAAGTGAAGCATCTGGGGAACAAAATTTAAGGAGGCCCTTAGTCTCAGGATGGAGTGGGTGCCACTGCGTAGGATGGCCAGCTGAAAGTGGGTGCCTCCTTAAACTTGGTGCTTCGGCACCTCGCTGACCGCACCCTAGTCCCTGCCTTGCTGCTGCACTTTCTGTCTACAGCCATTAAAATTCGACAATGCAACTCTTGTTATTTCTTCTTGAACTTGGCATTTCCTAAAATCTAGCATCCATTGCCCGCTGCCTGTCTGCCCCTCCCCATTCCGGCCAGGTCATGTGCCCCTTCTGCTTGCTCCCACAGAACTTTTGTTTTCTCTTGACCATCTGGATTCTCTCTTTCTCTCTCACACACACAAAAACTCATATAATTAAACTTTTGATTTAAGCTGGTTAACAAAATGTGTACACTCCAACCGTATAAAGTAAAATAAACATCATACTATAGAATACTGTTTCCCCTGATGCTGAGTTCTTTGAAGGTCAGAACATTGTGTTGTTTTTTTCTTAATGTCTTTGTCTTCCTTTATAAAGGGAGGATGCAAAGAATGTCTAGGGACAGGGAGAATTTGTCTAAGAGGAAGGCGCATGCATGCCAGCTCTTTTCTCTACAGTGCTGTGGAAGGAAGGTGCATGTTCTGCTACAAAACCACTGAGGAAGCCCACATCTGGCTGCTGCAGATGTTGAGAGCTTGGTGGGGAGACTGCGTGTTTCCCGCAGCACTGGAGAGCACCAACATACTTGTCAGAGTTGTTTTTGTCTCTTGGGAGCCAGAAAAGAACACAGATGGGAACCAGAAGACCCAAATCTCATATTGGCTGTCACCGACATGAGCAAACGATTTAATCTTCTGGTCCCTAAAATTTCCTCATTTGAAAAATGGAGTAATGACGATCACTTTCTCTGTCTTCCCCCACCCTAAGGCCAAAGAAGAGAAGGGTGTTTGCAGGTGTGGGAGGCAAGGCAGGCCCTGGAGGCAGCCCAGAGGGAGCCCATCTCGCAGAAAGAGTGCTGGCGGGCAGGGCACGACACCTTGAAAGTTGGGCCAGGCAGAGCCACACGTGGGCCTCAGCTGACAATTTGAGCTCAAGGAGGGAAGGAACAGAGGGCCCCAGCTGGGGTGAGTGTGGGCAGAAAGAAGCAGCAGAAGTTCTGGAGAATCCTTGTCCCAACTCAGCCACTGACTCACAGGGAGTTGGTACAAGAAGAGCCCTAGAGCTCAGGGAGCCAAGTAGTTGAAAAGCATTTTTCAAGCCTAAGAGTTACTCAAACTGTCTTCCTAGGGAAACCCAATGTGTAAAACAAATCTTGGGCTGGACTCCCTCAGAACAGACTGAAAAGCAGTGGTACTCTCCAATCTTCCCTTTTTCTTCCCCACTCTACACCTGAGGAAACAGAGGGCCAGAGAAATCAGTGTTTGGTTAGTCACACAGTCAGCCCATGACAAAGCTAGGACACGATCTAGGCGGTTCAGAGCCCGTAGCCCATGCTGAAGACGATCGATTCCAGTGCGATCCAGGAGAACAGGGAAGGCAGCAAAATGAGGCAGCCAAGGGTGCACAAGAAGCAGTGAAGGAACCCCCCCGGGGAGACAGACTCCCGACAGAAGTGGCTGGACTGTTCCTCAGGACACACATTTCTCTCTTCTGGCCCACAGAGCAACAAAGGAGGGTGGGGGCAGGGGGGTCCCCTGAGAACAAGGGGGAGCAGAAATGGGGTCAACAATTTGAAAGGGGGTTGGCGGCAGGATGTAGCTCAACTCTCCTTATCAGAACAGCTCTGCCACAGGGAAGAACGGGTCAGAATCTCGTCCAACTAAGGGTCCTTGGACTATTACTGCCCAAAAGCAAATTTAACTTAATTTAGCCAAGAGTACTTTCTGGCTTTTTTCTTCAAAATGAAACTTTCCATGTCGAAGAGTTTTTTGTCTCCACAGTACAAATATCAGAAGAGGGATGGAGAGAGTGAAGTAATTACAACTTGCATTTGTTATTAACTTTTTCATTACCTTTAATTCTATTTTAGAATTTTTATACTAAAAATGTCTCGCATATCTACAATTTTTCTCCAAGTAAAGAAAACAATTTAAAGGGACCCTCATTGCGTTACTGTTTCTGAGGAGCACCAGAACTTCAATTTTCACTTACGGCCCCTTCCCAGTACTCATCTTTTTCTCCAAACAGCTTCCCAGTCTTCTGACCCCTAATATTATACCTTATATTTGTGTATTTAAAGTAACATTTCATGTAACAAAATAAAGTATTGGTGGCTAAGAAATTTCAAATAGAGTCAAGAGGCCATTCTTGGGGCTACTCTCAGGCAAGCTTCAACTAGATGTTGCTATTTACCACGGTTTGTCAACCCCCAACCAACACCCTTCCTGTCAACCCTAAAAAACACCCAAGGCTCTGGCTGAGATTCCACAAAGTTTCACACAGTAAGACTACTTTTCACATTCCTACAATCTCCACATGGTTCCTGTTCTAGTTTGCTAGCTGCCGGAATGCAACACACCAGAGACGGATTGGCTTTTAATGAAAGGGCATTTATTTTGTTGGTTCTTCAGAGGAAAGGCAGCTAACTTTCCACTGAGGTTCTTTCTTACGTGGAAGGCACAGGATGGTCTCTGCTGGTCTTCTCTCCAGGCCCCTGGGTTCCAACAACTTTCCCCGGGGTGATTTCTTTCTCCATCTCCAAGGGCCTGGGCTGAGCTGCAAGTGCTGAGATGAGGAATGCCGAGCTGCTAGGCTGTGCTACGTTGCAATCTCTCATTTAAGCACCAGCCAATTAAGTCAAACGTCACTCATTGCAGCAGACACGCCTCTTAGCTGACTGCAGATGTAATTGGCAACAGATGAGGTTCATGTACCATTGGCTTATGTCCGCAGCAACAAGACTAGGTATGCTCACCTGGCCAAGTTGACAACTGAATCTAACTAACACAGTTCCTAAACCAGACAAGTCCTGAAACCCAGAAGGGCCAGCCTCTCCAGAACATCAATTAATTCCATCCCCCTATTTCATATTATCATACCCTTTCCAACATGAAAAAGTTAGAATGCACACAGCACCAACACCCCTGAAGATTGGGAGAAGGATCAAAGGAGAAGGAGGAGATATAATGGAAAAGATAGGATTTAACAAATGAGTACAACTGCTGAATCATTATATTGGTATTTCTTTTAGTCTCCAGTGTCTTGGAACAGCTAGAAGGAAAAAATTGTGGAACTGTAACCTATATCAATGTTGGAATCTGTTCTATAATACTTGCTAGAATGTACTTGAAAATTTATTGCTTTTTTGTATATATATTTCACAATAAAAAAATTTCATTGTGGAAATATTTTAAATGCAGATAAGCAAAATGAAGAAAATGAAAGCAATCACAACCTCCCCCCTCCTATATATGTAAGTTTGAAAACCAAAAATGGAATCATACTGTATGTACTTTAGCTTTTCTTCTGTGGTCACTCTTTCGCAGTTGTTAAAAATTCTCCTAAAGCTGCCCATGACCTCACTGCTCACTTGTACTGTATTGTATTATTAAACCATCTTTGAATTTGAAAACATGTCCAGTAAGTTCTCTTTCTAATCCATTAAAATCAACAACAAAAAGTGACACTTTCTTAAGTGGAGGAAAAAATAACCCATCCCTTTAAAGTAAGACAGGATTAGTCATGGAGAACAGAAGACATCAATCAAAATGACTTAACCAATTTTGCACAGAATGAGTAATGAAACGGGCTCTGACATACCTGTTCTCAGAGTTTGTGCTGGAGGTGATCCACACCCCAGCCTCTGCCTGCACACCCCAGCACAGATCCTGGCTAACCTGCAAGGCTGCTTCCCGGCCCTTCCTCTGTGAACATCCTGCTCTGACTTTCCTAGGATAAGAGACTCACAAAAGGTGTGTCCTGCACAATTCAGTACTTAAGAACTAATTTTAGTCAGCATTAAACATACAAGGCAAGCTAAAGTGTTCGCACACCCGAACTGTGAATGACGCAACAACAGGCCCAGCTCTCAGAGCTGACCATTTCCTAACTCTTACCACCAACCACACCTGGGATGACTAGGGTAAGGGCTGCCATGCTTCTCAAACAGCCACTTTCCTAAGAGGTCGATTTCATATTTAAAGGCAGATGTCCTGGGGACAGGAGAGAGGTAGGGAATAGAGAGTTAAGCCTTAAAAGGGACATAGTTTTTATTTGGCATGATGGAAAAGTTTTGGCAATGGATGGTGGGGATGGAAGTACAACATTGTGAATGCAATAAATAGCATAAAATTATATATTTGAATGTAATTAAAAGAACTATATATTTGAATGTAGTCAAAAGGGGAAATTTTAGGTTGCATACATGTTACTAGAACAAATATTTTCTGAAGTCACAAAACTGCACAGCACAGTGAACCCTAAGTTAAACCGTGGACTACAGTTAATAGTACAATTATAAAAATGTACTTTCATCACTTTTAACAAATGTACTGCACCAATGCAAGGTGTTAATAATAGGGTGATATAAGGGAACCCTGTATTTTATGCACAATTTTTCTGTGAATCCCTAACTTCTCTTAAAAAAAAGGAAAAGAAAACGCAGATGTCCTTCAACCACACCCAGCAATGGCTATATGCTGCACTTTAACCCTAGGACTCAAGACGGGCGGCACTTTCAGATGGTTGTTAACAAGGCCACATGTCTAGAACCAAAAGGCCATCATGGTCAAACAGTAGAGAATGTTCCTATCACCTGAGCTCTTGGACAAAGAAGTGGGATTTTTTGCAACTGAAAAAATAAAAACTAGTGGTGAGTTTAAAGTTATAGATTAACAGAGGATTATGAAAAGCCTACACAGCTGTGAAGGCAGAGTGTGCTTGCATAACGATTTGACATAAGTATTTCTCAGTTAGAAATTTCTATGGGAGACCACCGCGAGGCATCCACAATACTGTGGTGCTTAAGTTTATTAGTCCCACCCACTGGTTGCTGGCAATTTAACATGTCATTAGGAAATGGATATTCTCCAGGGTTTCTTTTGGGAAGCTTACTTCAGAGATACTGATAACACAGAAATCTAGGTGTTTTTCTTTGACTGATCTAAGCAATTCTAGATGATACAGAAGTTTCGTGGTAATTCAAATGAAAAAAGCAAACAGAAGTTGATATTTCCAGGACTCTACAGCAAAGTTGATATTATCTGGAAAATTTATTGAAGCCATATAAAATACATATGCTTTGGAATGTCTGATGGACTACAGTGTTAGCTCTGGTCAATTAATTTTAAAATACTCATATTAAAAAATTTCCAAATAATACTTGTTGTCCAAAGATTTCAGGAAGGTATGTCTTACGTCCCTTTCTCATGGTTTCCCTGCAAACCAAACTTGTATTTTTCAAGTTACTGGTAATCCTGTATGTTTCAATATTTCATGACTTGTTTTCTTTCAGGAGAAAAAGAAATTATTCACACCTACAAATCCTGTTTGTACTGTTCTCCTAAAGAAAAGAAGTTGCTCTTCCATGTTTGATCAATGCCAGCAGCAACTTCTAACACCCCTAATTTCTGAAAACCTGGGATAGAAAGAGGCAATTGTTGATTACCTTGCAGATGTGAAATGGGTATGCTTACTTGCTCACCGACTTCTGTCCTAATGAGCTGGCACACTGCGGGATTTTGCCTAATAAAACATCTGTGACTGGGGGCCAAAGATCCCAGGACCACTAAATAACTGTGGGTGTCACCAAATGAGATCACAAGGAAGTAAAACAAGCAGTTTCAGTTATGCAATGATAGGATTTTGAAGTATACAGTCAAATCACCAGGAAGCCTCTTTAAAGGCCACTGTAACTCAAGCAGCAACCATGACTTAGGTACTCTGGTCACAGTGACATTCTGACATATGCTTAAGTGAACCATACAAATTAATATAAAAATGGTTTCAAAGTGTGCCTTTCACAATTTCCGAGAAGGTTACAAGTTATTCAATTTTTCTACCTAATGGCAATATTTCATTAACAAAAGTTGGAAAAACCAAATAACCTAATCTTTGTTGCAGGTACATTACTCTTCTTATCACTTCCTTGGAAATAAATATTATCACTCCCTTGGTATCAATCAGCCACTATTAACTAAGATGATAACATCAAGTTTCTGAATTTAAAAAAGTTCCTACTTTTGTCAAAAGCTCAACGTTATCCAGACCACTTATACTTACACATTTCCTCTGTCCCTTCTCTGGATCACAGTTTTCTTAAGCAATTAACTTGGGCAAAATGTACTCCCAGAAAGAAGAGTTGATCTATATTTATTTAGGCAAAAGAAATCAGGACACTTAGCTTTGAGATAAAATAAAATAGAGCAAGAATCTGCTGCCGTACATTAATAACAAAACAAATAAGTGAGTAAACAAGAAACCTGGTTATACAGGTAAGACCAAGTGGCAGGCTAGGCAATTATCAAAATAGGAAGGTTGTCTGTGAGGAGATCGTTGTATATTATTTACATCAACATAAAGTTCAACTTGTACTCTATTTCTAAAACCATTTTTCAAAATGGAAATAATTTTTATTATAAATGTAACATCCACTTATTGTAAAAAATAAAATGTAATTTAGACCACACTATAATTCTGCAGATAGTAACAATCCTACCACCAAGATGTAAAAGCTTTTATATAACAGCTTTGTACATATTTTGCAAAGATAATTACTCTATATTCATGTACTTTTTAAAATTGTGAAATATAACATATACACAAAAAAGCAATAAACTTCCAAACACATTTTTTTCATTTTTTTTTAACATGGGCAGGCACCGGAAATCGAACCCGGGTCCTCTGGCATGGCAAGCGAGCATTTTTGCCTGCTGAGCCACCGTGGCCCACCCTTCAAATACATTTTAACAGGTAGTTATATAACAGATTTTAAAATTTTGTCTGGTATGTATGCATTTTAAAAACAAAAATTACATACCTTTTGCCATTTAACAAATATTTCCATGTCAGTGATTATAGAGATTAATGATTATTTTATAGTTATATAGTATTCTATCATATGGGAATTATCAACTCATTTAACAACCCTCTTGTTTTTTTTCAATATTATAAGCAATGCAGTAATTAATATCTTATTTACTTGTTTCATCATTTCCTAACACAAATTCTCAAAAGTAATGAATTACTTGTTTGAAAATTACTTAAGGGTTTTTTTTTTAAAGCTTTGGATTAAAATTTCTCTCTGGGGAAGCTATATCAATCTATTCCTTCTAAAAGTGAAAAATGAGAACACGTATTTTCAAGTTCACCCTCCTCACTGTTCATTCACCCTGTTAAGGAAAAAAGCTGGGGCGAGGCCCAGTAAGTTGAGGTCCCCTGAAGGAACAGTGGCTCACCCCAACCTGGCAAGAAGGCGGCAGCCAGAAAGAAGGAAGCTGCCAAAGCGCAACAGCGTCCCAGAAAGAGGCGTGAAGAAAATGGAGATGCTGTCACAGAGCCAGGCGGCAGAGGAGAAAAACGAGGCGGCCAATGGCAGAGACAACAGAAGTGGATGTGCTGACAAGGGGCACATGAGATGAAGAAAGCTGCTGCTTGAGCTGTTCCCAGTGTCCTCGCCTCTCACCCCAACGGTACTGACGTCCACATTATCAACCTTTCATTCACCTTTCATGGTCAAGAGCTGCTCAGTGACACCAAACTGGGATTGAACTCGGGCCGTCGCTATGGTCTTACTGGCTTCAGTGGAATTGGAAAGTCTATGCTGCTTTCTGCCGTTGGGAAACGTGAAGTGCCCATCCCCGAGCACACGGACATCTACCACCTGACTCGGGACAAGACACCCTTACAGTGTGTGATGGAAGCTGATGCAGAGAGGGCCATGCTGGAGAAGGAGGCTGAGCGGCGGGCTCACGAGGATGCGGAATGCGAGAAACGAATGGACCTATATGAGCGCCTGCAAGAGCTGGATGCTGACAAGGCAGAAATGAGGACCTCACGGAGCTTGCATGGACTGGGTTTCACACCTACCATGCAGCACAAGAAGCTAAAAGACTTCAGTGGGGGCTGGAGGACGAGGGTTGCTCTTGCCAGAGCCTTCTTTATTCGACCTCTCATGCTGCTGCTGGATGAGTCCACCAAGCACTTGGGCCCAGATGCCTGTGTTCGGCTGGAAGAACTCGACTATTAAGCGCATCTTGGTCCTCGTCTCCCATTCCCAAGATTTTCCGAATGGTGTCTGTACCAACATCATTCACACACACAACAAGAATCTGAAGTACTATACGGGTAATTATGATCAGTACGTGAAGCCACGACTGGAGCTGGAGGAGAACCAGATGAAGAGGTTTCACTGGGAGCAAGATCAGAGAGCTCACATGAAGAACTACATTGCTAGGTTTGGTCATGGCAGCGCCAAGCTGGCCCGGCAGGCCCAGAGCAAGGAAAAAACGCTACAGAAAATGATGGCATCAGGACTGACTGACAGGGTCGTGAGCGACAAGACACTGTCATTTTATTTCCCACCATGTGGCAAGATCCCTCCACCTGTCATTATGGTGCAAAACGTGAGCTTCAGGTATACAAAAGATGGACCTTGCATCTACAACAATCTAGAATTTGGTATTGACCTTGATACACAAGTGGCTCTTGTAAGCCCCAATGGAGCAGGAAAATCAACTCTTTTGAAGCTGCTAACTGGAGAGCAGCTACCCACAGATGGAATGATACGAAAACACTCTCATGTCAAGATAGGGCGTTACCATCAGCATTTACAAGAGCAGCTGGACTTAGATCTCTCGCCTTTGGAGTACATGATGAAGGGCTACCCTGAGATCAAGGAGAAAGAAGAAATGAGGAAGGTCATTGGGCGATACGGTCTCACTGGAAAACAGCAGGTGAACCCAATCCGGAACCTTTCAGATGGGCAGAAGTGTAGAGTGTGTCTGGCCTGGCTGGCCTGGCAAAACCCCCCACATGCTCTTCCTGGATGAGCATACCAATCACCTAGATATTGAGACCACCGACACACTAGCAGATGCCATCAATGAGTTTGAGGGTGGCATGATGCTAGTCAGCCATGATTTCAGGCTCATTCAACAGGTCACACAAGAAAATTTGGGTCTGTGAGAAGCAGACAATCACCAAGTGGCCTGGAGACATCCTGGCCTACAAGGAGCACCTCAAGTCCAAGCTGGTGGATGAGCCCCAGCACACCAAGAGGACCCACAATGTGTGAGCCCTCTGCCCAGGCTTGGGTCAGGAGCTCCATCTGGGGACTGACAGCTGCTACCCTGAGCAGCCACCCAGGACAGGACCCTGGGGCTACACTCCTGCATTGCTGCAATATTGCCCCCCCCATAGCCTCTTCCTGCTCCCCTCAACCTGCCTTAGCTGCACTATGTTATCTTATCTACAGCTGGACAGTACCTGTCCATTTCCTATCCTCCTTCCAGTTATTTTTGTCCATGTCTGGACTCAGTACCTTGCTGATTACCTTACCTGGATAGTGATGCAGCCAGAGGCACCTGAGGAATAGCCCAAAGGCCCAAGTCCTGGATCTGGCCTGTGAAAGAGCTTAGGATCCTTGTTCTCTGGGTTTTGGTGATGTTGGAGGAATATCCCCAGCCCCACCAATCCCCATTCCTATCTGCTTCTGGTTTGGAGCTCTGGACCAGGGTGTTAGGCCTGGTCGGTTTTTAAATAATTATTTAACAGTGTAACTTCTAGACCTGCGTGACATCTACAAAGCATCTAATTTATTATTAGATGTAGACACACTGTCGAGAGCTGTGGCAGCCGTACTGCCACCATAAGGCAAGGCCAAGAAGATCGCTTGTTCTGAGCGATGCCTGTGACAGATAACCTGCAGTCTGTGATGTGAAAAAAAATTCTACCGTGTTTAAACCATCCTTAGTCGTACTTTGTTACTTGTAATCAAGACATTACTAACAGATAAAACTTAGTGTGCTAAATGTAAGCAATGGTTTCTGAGATATCACCATCATTAGAGAAAAAGTATGGAAATAATCAGGCATATTTAAATGGGGTTAAAGTATCTCCAAACAATAAGAGATCAGGGAACAAACCTCTAGTACAGATAGCCACAGACCATCTCAAAGGTTCCGGATATGTATATTAAGTATATACATTTGGGAAAACAGGAACAGGGAAAGTAAAATGGAGAAGGGGTGCGTTGTGTGGCAGAAGCTATTCTGTTTATCAAAAACCTACTTCCAGGTAAAGGATGATAGTGTATTTTATAACTTCATCTATGGTATTAGACCAAAGAAAAGAGCTTTATTTTGTCCAAAACCTAAATTTTTAGTAGCACACTATCTAACTTAACGTGTCTTGCTAGTTCATTAAAGAACTTAAACACATGGGGCCCAGAATGAGAACGAAGGCTTTTAATTCTGTATAGCTTAATGTAATACCCAGACACATCCCAAAGTAAGTTTGGCAGATAATCAAAAAATATTGGCAAAGTCCTTTCAGTGACTGGATTAAAAAATAGGAACTATTAAACTTTCCCACCTGGGAAACCTAGATACTCTTGCAAACACTAGAGACCCCCAAGTTACAGTACTTGATCTTGATGCTTGCTGTTATGAGACATTTCTGTAGCAGAGAAGCTAACTCTATCTATAATTATGCCTAAGAGTTATTTCCAAAGAACCTCTTTTACTGCTCAGATGCAGCCTATCTCTCTCTAAGCCCAACTTTGCAAGAGAAATCATTACCCACTATGTGGGACATGATGTCCAAGTGTATGAATCTCCCTGGCAACATGAGACATGACTCCCAGGGATGAGCCTAGCCCTGGCACTGTGGGAAGGAAAATGCTTCCTAATCAAAACAGGGAAAAGAAATGTAAATGTATCTGTGGCTAAGAGATATTCATTTTGTTAATATTTCATTAATTATTAGAGTTGAGAGGCTATTCTGGAGGCTACTCTTTCATAAGCTTCAGCTTACATCTATCTGCCATGGTGTCCCAAACCCCAACCAACATCATTCCTGTTAATCCTAAAGAAGACCCAGGGATCAATCTAAGATCCCTCAAAAGTTTCAAACTAAGTTTACTTTTCAGAAACTTAAAGCCTTCAGGTGGTTCCTAGGCCAGACTTTTCTCCAAACCCAGAAGTCCGGTATTTCAAAGAACATTAGCCAGTTTCATCCTCCTGTCCCATACTGTCAACACTCCTTTTCAACATGAAAAATGTTAGAATGGGTATAACCCAAATATACCTAAAGATTAGGAGAAGGATCAAAGAAGAAGGAAGAGTTATAACAGAGAAGTTAGGATTTAACAAATGCATATGACTACTGAATCATGTTAATATTTCTCTTAGTGTCTAGTATCTTAGAGCAGCTAGGACAAACTTGAAACTGCGGAACTGTGACCCATATCCAACTTTGAAATCTATATCCATTTGTTAAAATGTACTTTGAAATTTACTGCTTTATTGTACATATATATTCCACAATAGAAAATGCTAAAAAACATAAACAAAAACAACACAGTTTCTTCCTGTACACACAAACAAAATCTATCTCTGCCTTTCCCTCAGAGCCACAAAATCAAACTCTTGCTAATGGAGAGTGGCCAGAAGTGATGCCAATTCTGATTGGCCCATAAAAAACTCCCATGTAATTTTGGTTCTCTTTCTAGATTTATTGGTCAAATGGAGAAGATTCTGAGCAGAATCACAACATAGAAGGAACCTGGAATTTGAGTTATTATATGGAGTAGAGCTCTCCTCAAACCTGCACAGAAGTGTTGTGCCAGTTTGAAACTGTTGAGTACTCCAGAAAAGCCATGTTCTTAACCGTGATTCAGCATTGCTGGGTGGCATCTTTTGATTAGGTTCTATCCATGGAGATGTGACCCACCCATTCAAAGTGGGGTTGCTTACTGGAGTCCTTTAAGAGGAACCATTTTGGAAAAACATGCAGAGCCAACAGGAGACCCAGCCGTTTAGAGATGAAGAAAATACCCTGGGAAAGTTGTTTAAAACAAGACGTCAAAGACCCAACAGATGCCAGCCACATGACTTCCCAGCTGACAGAAGTATTCCAGACCCATTAGCCTCTGAGCCAAGGTATCTTTCCATGGATGCCTTAGTTTGGTCATTGTTATGGCCTTAGAACCAGAAACTTGCAACTTTCTTTTTAAAAGCTCTACCATTTCTGGTATATTGCATTTCAGCATCTTTAACAAACTAAAACAACTGTGATGTGAGCAATATAGTATTTTATGGTGTAAGACCCTGAGGTCTTGGGGTTGTTAATTACAGCGATAGCCTCATTCACCCTGGCAGAGGTGGGAGGTGGGGAAGAAGAAAAAGAGTGAATAATGAAGAAAAATGATGGGCGTATGATATTAGTGGTAAGAGTGCTACACACTCTTTCCACACGTTCCCAAGCCCTAATTGAATTAACTAAACTGCTCCTTCTTATAACAGAGTTGGTAAAAACATCAATATTTAGGAGGAAGTCTTCTTTCTTTTTCCTTTTTCATTGCCTGGCGTGAGGGTGGGGTGGGGTGGGATTTGTTCCTGATTATTTCTTTAGAACCAGATGATTTTAAAATTTGTGACTATCCGGTCAGAGGAAAGTTTTCACTAAAGCTTAACAACATTTTAAATATATTTAGAAACACCCACAAAGAATTTCTTTTGGAGGAACTTCTATATTTCTCCTATATGACCAATTAAAACGAAATAACACAAATTAATTTGTATGCCTGCTTAAATTCGTTCCTTGGTTGTCTTGCCCTGTCTATGACATAGCTATGCCATAGCTATTACTTTCAAAGGGAGTACAAAGACACATAAAGCAGTGGGTAAATTATATATTACATGTTTATTAAGGACACAACTTATACGTAAAATTTACATTTTATGAAAAAATCAAAAATATTTACAAAACTTTGTAAGATAAATTTGCATTGTTCTAATTACAACCCAAAGTAAATAACAATCCTTTAAAACTCACATTTGTTAGAGTTCTGTGTTTACAAATTCTTGGTTAAAGAGACAGCTACAAAGTTTGTCACTGTACATAAGCAAGAACCAGCTTGCTAAATACATTTCCTACTGAAAATCTACTGATTTTTTTTACACCATTAGTGGACATGTTTAAATGGAAAAACAAACAAACAAACAAAATAAACTCATATGGCTTCAAAGGCGTAACCTGCACTCAATACAAATTTATCTACTAACACTTGGTTTGAAGACTGTGGCAATTAAGGAAGTTTAACCATTTCACTAATTTGTGCATTTTTAGTTAATACTTGATTAAAAGAAAAACACATTTAGTATAGGAGTGTCTGGATTCCAATAATAAACATTAACTGCCCAATAAAAACAGTTTGACTGCAAAGCAGATTACACTTAAGATCTAGTAAGGGACTGTAATTGGCATTTAAAAGAGCACAATGTAAGAGTTAAAATTCTAGTTTTGTTCACTATTTCATAAAGGTTACCATTTTTAGTAAAATGTTTTAGGTATTGCTTTAGTCAAATCTAAATTGAGAACTGGGCTAACACTGAATATATAAAAAAGCATATACTATGTTATATATTTCTGCTGTATTTAATGTAGCAAGACTTTACATAAATGTCTAGTAATAGGGATTTTATTTTCTGTAAAGCTTAACAGAACAATTAGTGGCTTTATATAAATTATTATATATAATACAATTTATTACTTTCACTATGCTAAACGAAGGACATTGGTATTTATCATTATAAATAAAATTCCCATTTGTAAATTATGAAGCCTTGTCCAAAATGTGTCATTTCTGTAATTAATCAGGATTTGCTATAAAGTTAGATTTTTTTGCTATTTAACATTAGTAGTTATTTTAAGAAATGCTTAACCCAATCCATTACATCAAATAATTTCCCTATCTTGAGCAGGTAGCAATTAAATAACAATAAAAATGTACAAACTGATAATTTTTCCAATCGTCAAAATAAAAACAAACAATAGCACGTCTCCCTTTTGCCAAAACTAATCTTTTCTAATTCCTCACAAAATACTAAAAAAATCATGCTCACAACACAACTGTGAGTAAATGTGTAGATTTTCAATGATAAACAGTGAAGGAAAATGCTAAATTGAGAGTTAAATAATTTCAAATTTATCAATTTGTAGTTTTTCAGAATTTACCAGTTTTTAAATTCATATACTTTTGATGAGGTTAAGGTAGAATATGGAAATTAAATTTTTTCCTGTAAACATATGCCATTAGGTATATTTATCTTTTTAGTGGCTACAGTGTATCACTAAAAAAGTGAGCCAGGATTCTTAAGTAGATATTATCCTCTAATCACTTTAAATTCCCTTGCCAAATGCAGCCAAAGGTATATACTAATGCTGCAAGTATCTTGTAAAAATGCTTGACCACCATAAGATTCTAAACAGAAGATCTAGACTGTGAGAAAAAAAAAAAAAGTGAGGCACATTAATGAATGCAAACTGGATAGGCACATTTCTGGTTTTTGTTATTGGTTTAAAAGGCACACATTATATAATCCATATAAAAATAAATTAATCTACAGCATTAATTCATCAAAAAAATCACAGCTATAAAGCTAACTAACTGTAGAAGTAAATTTCTCAGCTCTCCTTTGCAAGCTTATTTCAAAACACATTGCACTTGAAGATTTTTAAAAATCATAAAAAACACCATCTACACTTTATTGTTTATATTAGAATCAAATTATCAATTTTTGCATACAACAAAGACTCTGGTCTGATTATTTTATGGCACATAACTCAATTTGATTGAGTATTCTCAGTTAACATTATCTCAAAATTACAGTTCACGTTGTTTGTTTCCATTCTATATCAAACACAGGAAATTTCAAAGCTCTTTCTGACTCTAAAAATTTACGGAAAGCTAAATTACTTTGTGCTTGCTCTCCTGAAATTTTAGGGCTGATGTTTATACCATAACCCCTTTTTTTCAATATAGACAACGAAGATAATTTCAAATTTCAGCCTATAAAAACTTCATTTTACTGCAAACCTGAATAAATGTGCTTCCTGAATATTGCAGTTGATCATTTACAGTGTTGAAAATCATTTCAGTACTATTTCTTTCAATGACTCACTTTAAAAGTGCAATTTAATGCTTGTAGTCATTCTCTCAAATATGTCTAAGTTTGAAAGACATAATATAAGCTGGAATAGTGTTTGGAAAGAACAAAGAATGCAGAATGGCATGTTTCTACTACTCCCTCAAGCCAGCCTTTTCCCAGGTCCATCAGCAATCCGCCAGATAGCGTCCTGTAAAACACCAAGCAGAACTTTCTAAGTACAATTCCAAATGAACTCAAAGGAGGACAGTTTTTATTGTGTTACAGATACAAAGCTCCAGTTCCCATCTGCTATTCATAACACATTAGAATTAAATCACAGGTTTTCACCAGCTATACTGACCAACTGGTATGTGCTCTCCCAGGTGTGTTTCTAGCTGGCATTCTGTACCAAAGGTCATAGAGAAAACTTCTGTGTCTTTAGATCATAAACAGCCTGACAGTCATTTAGTAACAGAAAACAAATGCTTCCCATATACATTAAACAACTTGAAATCTCCCAACTTACCAGTGGCAAATCGCTTCTTTACCAAGGAAAGCCTATAGCCAGTGCCTACAAGTTCGATATCTACTCCTGAGAGGGTACTTCCCTCACTAAGGAATTGCACTGCAAGTGTTGTAGGTTTACTGGGTCCTTCTGAAAGATCAAATTTTGCTCTGAGGGACCCAGAACCTACAAAGAAAAGAATAAAAAACTTATACAAGGGTAAAACGCATTTCACACCAAATAAAATCAAACGAGCAAGGAAACTAAACTACATTAGTCCTTGCCAAATCACAAGATGTGTACAATAAACGAATCACTGTCCTGTTTCCACAATAGATTTTATTCCTTAAATTTGCACTTTCATTAAGTAAATAATCTTAACACATGCTTCTCTATTTAACACAAATCTTCAAAGTTGTTTACTGCTGAGATTCTTAAGCCAAAAGCAATTTAAGTGAACCAAAAAAGAAGTAAGACATTGAAGAGCTCAGAGTAAAGCCCTAGTAGGGATGTGGGGAGGATAAAATCAAAAGGAAATGACTGCCGAATACCCACATCATAGAGGCAGGAGAGAGGTAAAGAAGGGAAGGGAGTTAGGATAGAGAAGAGCTATATTAACATTAATTTTTTTATTCACTTCCTTTTTAAAATTTTACTGGTCTCACATCATACCCAATACGCATTTCTGAGGTACTTTCTTTTCAATATAACCACTTATTCAACATACCTCAGTCTAAAGGTATGGCCGAAATAATAAACTAATGATTAAAAATGAATTTGATAAATGTTTTATGTACAGAAGCTCTCAGGAGCAATAGGTACTTAAGCATATATCCTTGCCTGAAATTATGGATGGTGGTGGTGATGACAGTATATATTTTAAGCAGAGGTAAATATATGAGAGATATATATCAGAGACCTGAAAGAGCATGGGGCATTTAGGGAACTACACATATATACCCAAATACCTGAAGAACAGGGTATGATGGATCACATTATGTTTAAAGTGTTCAAAAAGAAAAAGTTGAGCAAAATTTGAAAAACCTAGTCAACAGAAATAATTTGGCAAAGGAAGGTTGTGTGGAGGGGGGAGGTGCAAAGATAGTTCAGTGGTAGAATTCTTGCCTGTCATTCGGGAGACCTGGGTTCAATTCCCAGTCCACGCACTTTCCAAAAACCAAATGAACAAGAAAAACAAACAAAAATTCAACAAATGGTGCTGCAATAACAGGACACTCACATGGAAAATTAATGAAATGTGACCCCACCATACAGCATACAAAAAAAAAAGGAGGGCAATGGAATTCTTCTTTCATTAAGAGAAAACAAGAATATTTAGCATTAAAGATTCCATTGTCCTGGGAATTATATCCTAATTATAAACTGAGTTACTAGGAGAAATACTAAAAGTGATCAGCTAGCAGAGACTTTTCCTTTTCATTGTGAATGCAGAAAGATGCAGATTTAGCAGGAAGAGGCTTAAAGTTAACTTGCTTCTCCTTATAATAATCATCACAGAATTGAAGGCTGCTGATGGTTAGTTCTAATAGGGTAAAATGACAAGGAAATGTTCTTTTAGAAAGGAGTAGGTAAGGGAGCTTTTAAAGGCCTGGAAGTCTTTACACGACTTCTGATAAGCCAGGAGGACCCCATTCAAGAGAATAAAATAAAATATGTTAAATCAGTTTCAGTTAGTTATTAGGTTACCAAGCTGAGATAGAAGGCTCTATTTTTTTAATTTACTTATTAGGCTATTTCCACTTAATGTTAGCATGCAAACATAAAAAGCATGTACACAGTATTTACAAAGTTACAACAAAACAAATTATTTTTCTTACAGGGAAAGTATATTCAATCTAGAGGAAAAAAATAAGTTCTGAATCTCATCTAGTCCACTCTTAAGTATTTACTTCCATCTAGTGGCCAATACTAGAACTGAAGGCATGAAATCCCAGAAGGAAGTTTTCAACAAATGTGGCTTAAAAATTCAATTTCAGTGACATCGCATTATAGACAAAAAAGCATGCACACACTTGCCTCCATTTTCCGATTTTTCTGAAATACCAGACAATTTCCATAAGGCTTTCATTTGTTCTGCATTCCTGTAGGAAAAAAAAAACATCTTTTTAGATTAAATGCCACATATACTACCTTACACACAGATGGATATTCAATAAATGAATGCACTTAAAATATTTTCACTAGAACTAATGCACTAATTTACTTTAAATAAGATTGTACTAGAACAACCAATGCACTAATTTACTTTAAATAAGGTTGTACGTTTCTTAACTAATGGAAGTTTACTAAATTATGTAATTATTCTCATTTCTACTGGTCAGAGACAGGTATCCTTCATTACTCAAGGAGAACAGTTATTAATAAATGGTGAAGCAAATGTAAAGAGATTAGAGTATATACTAGTATTACAAGAAGAGACAAGAGAGGTGGTTAAGGGATGAGTAACTAATAGCTATTGAACACTTACTCATATGCTAGATGCTATATGTAACCCTGTAAAATAAGCATTATTATCCTTATTTTTAAAATGCAGAAAAAGAAAAGTTTAGCGAGGTTAAGCAATTTACCTGAGGGTCAAGTTAGTATGGAACCATTCAAGTCTGGGTAGTGACAGAAAAGCTGGTTTTTTTATTATTTTAGATTGAGGCTACTGTGGCTTGAATAGTAAAATGAACAGCGTCTTTTATAGCATGGTTTCTAAGGGAAAAGAAACTACAACTCTTTAAACTTAAATCAGAAATTAAGCAGGAATTCAGAAATCTATTTTTAATTTACCATATTGCAGGGGGAAGGGACTGCATGTTTGTGACCCCTCCATCCACTGGTACCACCACCTGTATATTGGAAAGCACACTTGGTGCCGCCATAGCTTCTGGGTTGTACTTGTAATCCACTCTGACATCTGTGGTGCCAGCACTACATTTCCAGTATGTTGCAAGATTCAGAGGAGTTGACTGAATACCATTTGATGATACCTTTAAGAAAAGAAACAAACAAATGAACCACTGTCTTTGGATTGAAAGGTAAACAAGTCATATTAATGACATGTATACCTGAACATGAGAGTTAACAGAATCAAAAATACTTAATGAGGGAGCTGTCTATTGGAAGGTAGGGTAAACCAGACTCATATCAAAGATTAAGGATCACTCTCAAAGTGTGGGAAGTTAAGACTTCAAATGTACAGCATTCCTATTCGGAATGAGGAAATGTCTTGCAATGGATGGTGTTTGGGGTAGCACAGCATTGTAAATGCATTAACCACACTGAAATATGTATCTGAATGTGACTAAAAGGGAAATGTTGGGGGATGGTGTAAGGGTGGCTCAGTGGCAGAATTTTCCCCTACAATGCGGGAGACCCGGGTTCAATCCCCAGAATCCGCACATGCCAAAAAAAAAAATCTTATAAAGGGAAACGTTAGAATGCATATATGGTAACAGAATAATTAAAAAAAAAAAAAATCCATGGAACTACACTATACAAACAGTGAACCCTAAGTAAGACCAAAGACTTCAATTAACAGTACAAACATAAAAATCTGTTATCATCAATTGTAACAAATGTTCTACACCAATGCAAGATGTTGGCGGTGGGGTGGTACATGGGAAACCTGTATTTTATGCATGATTGTTCTGTAAACATCCAACTTCTCCAATAAATTAAAAGTATATGCATGTGTGTGTGTATATATATAAAATGCCACTTCGTGATCAAAAGATAGTATTTTTAAATGTCTTATTTGTCAATTTAAAGACTTTTTTTTTTGTAACTGGGATGATTTTTGTTACACACTTTGTGAAAAAACTATCTAAAAACCTAAACCATTAATAATAAAATGTGTTATTTTTTTAAAGTATGAGTTAGAGACTCAGCTTATTTTTTCCCCTAATGTTTAACCTGCAGCCCCAACACCATTTATTGAAAAATTCACATTGCCTTGAAATGCCACTTTGTCATATAAACCATCCTCCATTTACCCTTACATCTTGTTCTGAATACTCTAATCTGTTCCACTCATCTGGCTATCTATCTCTGTTCAGTTCTAAACTACTTTAAATACTACAGTCATATAAGTTTTCCAATTAGAGCTGAAGCATTACTCATTACTCTTTAAGACATTTCTTGATTCTTTCTTCTAAGTTTTGTTCTCTCAGAGAACTTGAAAATGACTGTCAAGTCTCCAAACACAAACACGCCACACATACAGCTCTACTGGATTTGTGATCAGTATTACATGAAATTTATAGGCTTATTTAGAAACAACTAACCTTTCTACAACACTAAGTCTTTCTTTCAATGAACAAAGGATACCTTTCTAACTATATACAAGTCAGTAGAGATTTTATGTCTACTCCAAATTGTTTTTTCTTACTGTGAATATTTTTCTCCATTAGTTTTTCTAAGGATTGGGTTTTTGTGTGTGTGTGTGTGTGGCATGGGCAGGCACCAGGAATCAAACCTGGGTCTACGGCTTGGCAGGCGAGAACTCTGCCTGCTGAGCCACCGTGGCCCCCTCTAACCGACTGTTCTGAAAGCTATTAACCTTAATATTAAAAAGTGATCACCTTACTAAATTCTACGTCAAATAGCTTTTCAGGTGATTCTCGTGCATTTCCAAGGAATATAAAATCATCTGTAAATAACAACTTTGGTTCCTCCTTTAAAAATAACATTTATTACTGTTTATTTTAGTTTTGTGTCTAATTGCACTGGCTAATACATTCAGAAAAATCTTACATACTTACAGGAATATGGGTATCTTTGCCTTTAGCTTGGAATAAATATATAGTTTCAGGTTAAGGAAGCATCTGTGTATTAATATTTACTCAGTATTTTAATCAGGAACAGATGCTGAATTTTATCAAACTGGTGGAAATATCCATCGGTTTATTAACATATTTTCTAATTTTGAAATATCTTTACATTACTAGAATGACTCATTTGGTGATGACATATTATTTGTTTAATGATCTGCTAGATTCTATTTATTAAAATTTTAATTTAGTATTTTTACAATGACATGACACTCACCTGGTATTTTAATACATCTACATTATAATAGGAAGCAGCTGGATTTTGCTCTGATAGCTTCTTGAGGTAGACTGTAACAGCTTGCATGTTCATCCAAAAATCTTTTGTGTTGGAATCACATTGTGATGGATCACTATAGGTAGAAGAAATATTTTAATTTTATTTGTCTTTAACCTTTGTTCCTGATATATTAACTTGGTGACCTGGAAAAACTAGTAGACATGAACCTAAGGTCGTATGATGGAAAAACAAGGCTACAGGATACAGAACGGACACAAGGGGACATGGGTAGTTCAGTAGTGGAATTCTTGCCTTTCATGGAGGAGACCCAGGTTCTATTCCCGGGCCATGCCCGCAAAAAAGAAAACAACAAAAAATGATGTGAACAAAATTCCCTATGATACACATATCACGTATCTGCCTCTGTGTGTGCGCATGCATATAGAAATACATATATGCAGGGAGACCCATAAAAAATGGAACACAGCAGAAGCTTGACTGAAAGATGAGAAAATTAAGACATGAAGAAAGATTTAACAGCCACCACCACTTCTAAAATCAAAACAAAACAAAGGACAGCAGAAAGGCTGTTTAATGATAATAAGTAATTTTGGTATTTGTCTTTAAATATTACTTTTTCAAAGAAGGAACATATTTCTCAAACAGTCTACAAACCTTGTTAAAAGTATACAAACCTGAACAGAAGTTGTGCGTTTGGAAGAATTTGCTCTAGTCTGCTGATATTTTTCACTCTGAAGCATAGCACAGATGGAGATGGATTGCTAGTGAAGACTTTAATTATTCCACTTGGAAATGATATTGTCATGTCACCAGTGATTTTCACAATACACCTAAAATTGGGGATTTTGAAGTCTTTAAATATGACAATTTAGTCTCCATTTAAATAATACTTGTTTTAAAAAGGAGTGAGTGTGTACTTCATGAATTATTTCTTCAATTCAATTATAAAAATGATTCTAGGATGCACAGGTAGTTTAGTGGCTAGAATGCCTGCCTTCCACGTGGGAGACCCAAAGTCGATTCCCAGACCATGCACCACCACCCCACCCCCTGCCAAAATAAAAGATTCTACATGAAATGGCATATTCATCCAGCTTTATCTTCTCCTGAAATTAACCTCCAACTATAAATGCACGGCAATGACTGTGTTACTTCACTTCCATGTGGTAAGCACCCTTGGTGCTCCTTGAAGGCACTGTTACCCTGGAACCACGCTATCCCTAGCGGCAGCTGTCTTTCCTCCCAAGTCTCATACAGCACTAGGCCTGACGGTGAAGAGCAAGGATTCTTGCTCCTCACTGCCTCTTCCAATCTTTCATCACTTCTTCCTTCCTAAAAACTACCAACTTCTTTACAAACTCATGCCATTAGACTATACTACTTGCTACTGCAGTATTTTCCAAAATTTTCAGCTCCTGACTCAGTGTACCTCTGCAACACTACTAGTATCATAATTTTTAGTGATTTCAGTATCTAGATAGATAATCTTTTCAATACCTTGGTCACCTAGTTCTTCACCCCCTAACCTCCAATAATATTATCTTTCAGTCTACCTTGGTCATGCGGCACCCCCTCCATAATCTCAATTTCAGACTCCAACAAATCTAAATGCCACTTCCCATTTTTCTACTCATTCGATGCACTATTCAACCCCTACCATCTTCTATCTCCATCTCAGCCTCCACATTGTTCCTACCTTTTTCACTAATCTTCACTCACCCCTTTTACATCCTCATTTTTCACTAACCTTCACTTACCCCTTCACAGCCTCATTTCCTCCTATCCTCAGATTTTCTGATCTATCATTATACATCTTTGCTTACACCTTCCTCGGCCCTTCTTTCACTTGACTTGTCACTTAGAAAAACAAAATACTGGCTAAATCCAGTTCCCCAGCCACATCTATGCAGCTGAATATAACTAGAGAAAAACATATAACCATGCTAACCAGTCTGTGTGTGTGCATGCATGCATGTGTGCATCCAAAACCCTTAACTGGGTCTCCTTAGTGTTACCTGGCAATCCTGGTCTACTCACTCTTCTGCTCTTTTCATATCTTCTCCGTTCTCCTCTACCCTACAGTATTTCCTCTTTTTACTCTCAGCTGATAACTTTCCCATTAATCTCACTGACGAAATAAAATCAGAACAGAACTTCCTCATGCTCTCATTACTAAACTTCTCATCTACCTACCTGTGTATCCATGGCCTCTGTCTTTCCTCCTGTTTCAATAGATGATTAGTCTACATACGCAAGGCCAATCCCACCGCTTCTCCACTGGATTACATTTCCTCTTACACACTGAAGGAATTCACTTATGCAACTGCCTCCTCCCTTTTCTGCAGCATTAAAATTTTCCCTAAATATTGAATCGATACCATCAGCATATAGACAATGCTGAAATATATTACCATCTTAAAAAAAAAACCCAAAACTTTAATAAAACATTCCTCTGATTCTATCATCGCACCCCTTTTACTGCTTTATTTCTCTGCTCCCACTTGGAAAAAAAAATCTTGAGCTGTCTAGATTTCTCTCTCCAAATACAGTTGTCTACATTTTCATCTGCTCTTGAACTTTCTCCTCTCAGGCTTTCATCTCCACCACTCCAGTGAACCTGCCACTTGTGAAGGTCACCAAGGACCTCCACATTGTCAACAGACAGTTTTCCTTGACTTGTCAGTAGCACTGGATATAGCTTCACAATGTCTTTCTTGAAATGTTTTATTCACTTAGTTTCTGTTAGTTTTCTCCTCAAATGCCTTGCTGTTTGTTGTCTCAAACTCCTTTACTGGATCATTCTTTCTCTTTTTCAAATGCTAGAGGAGCTGAGACCTTATTTCCTGAACTCTTCTCTAACTACTCCCTAAGGCTCAAGCTGTAACTATTATATAAAAACTACTGACTACCAAATTTTTTATCTCTAGCCTAGACCTATCCCCTGAACCACAGAATCACGTACTGAACTATCAACTTGACGTCTTCATATGTACTTTAAACTTAGCATTCTACTATCTCAATATATTCGGAATCTCACAATTATGAACCTCCTCCTCTGCAAATACCTTTATCCAAGCCACCACTGTCTCTTGCCTGGACTTCTATAGTTAAACTTCTAACTTTCTTTGTATCTACCCTCCTCCAGTTTATTTTCTGCATAGCAGCTGGTGTGTTCCTTCAAATACTCAAGTAAGCTAATCATTCATCTGCTCACAAGCCTCCAATCACTTTCTACTTCACTTAGGAATAAATTCCGAACTCCTTATCACATCCTACAGTGCCAACCTTACACTGTACCATTCTAGATTCATCTTCTACTACTTTGCCCCTTGTTTATTCCTATCCGATAACATGGGTCTCCCTTGCTGTTCCTTGAATATGCCAAGCATGGTTTTTACCTTAGACCCTTACATTTGCTGGTTCCTTCTTTCAGGACTGTTCTTCCCTTAGGTATCCCAGTACTCTATGTTATCCTCTATTCCCTTATCCTCATCTTTAAAAAAATTTACTGTGGTAAAATATATATTCTGTTTTACTTTTTCTTCATAGCAGATATTAGTATATGTACACATAGCTATATTTCTTTGATTATTAGTTATTCTTCACCACAATGACAGCTCAAGAAAGAACTTTGTTTTATTCACTAAAGTATGTCCAGTTCCTATAACAGAGTCTCTGGCACACAGCAAGCACTTCAATATTTGCTGAATGAATGTTGAATGAATAACGTTATGCAAGGAAGGTAGGGGTGATCATTTGCCCAAATATAATTCTCTTTAAAGAAAGAGACTAAACTGGTTTCTGCAAGAGTCTGATATATTAAACATACATTCTAAGTCTCTCTTGAAACATCGAACTTTCACTAATAATATATATTAGGCCAAGATTCAAAGTTCCATCTCCATCTAGGCCAGCTGACACCATCTCTCTCTACAAAAAATGCCAAACAATAGATAAGTCATATTGGTTATAAAGTCTAGACAAGAATGTAGATAAACTGGGGAAAAAGGCATTATTACTGCTGATTTCAGGATATCTTTTTAAATTTCAAAGACAACCCACCGAATGACTATTTCAGAGGGCAAAGGGCAGGTAAACAAGTAATAGACAGCTCCAAGCTATGCAGAATCAAAATGTAACTCTTAAATTACCATCAATACCCCCTCCAAACATCCCTCCCACACACATGCATGTGTATATTTTAAAAACTAACTTGGTGGGATCTGCTCCTTTAAAGTAGGCATTAACAGATTCTGTAAGGGCGACTGCCACAGGTAAGGTGTCCTGATTTCCAAGGCTGACAGGGCTGGGACCCCGTGAAACACCTAAAAACACATAGTTTTTGTTTGATAAATCCTTCAGAAAGACATATATTATTAAAATCTACAGCATGTAGAGTCACAATGTTAGGTTATCACAAATGACCCTAATATTTGTTTCAATGATGCTTAAAGCATAAATCTGGAGGTTAAGAAATAGACCCTAGAACAAACGGAATACCAAAGACAAAAAACGAGGAATACATGTCATGTTTACTTCTATTTTAAATGAAATGACACAGAAGGGTTAAGGAATACCAGAAGAAAAAAGATTTTGACTTGAAGTGCTAAAATTACCAAAAATTGGCTTCAGGTGAACCAGCACCACAGCATCCAGCCGCAATGTTGGTCCATCTATCCTCAACAGCAACCTGGCCAACCTAGGGACTAGACTCTGGAGCTGAATATCCGCACATGGATGTAACAGATGAGCATTTTGTTCCCAACATCACCTTTGGCCACCCTGTGGTGGAAAGCCTCTGAAAGCAGCTAGACTAGAATCCTTTCTCTGATATGCACACGATGGTGTCCAGGCTAGAACAGTGGGTAAAATCAATGGCTGTGGCAGGAGTCAACAACAGACCTTTCATCTTGAGACTACCCAGGAGCTCTGATCAAAGACACTCAGAAGAATGGATGAAGGTTAGCCAGGCCTTCAAACCAGGAATGCAGTTGACTATGCTACCATGGGCCAATCAGACAGATATGGCCTTGGTTATGACAGCGGAACCTGGGTTTACAGGGCAGACATCCATGTACAACACAATGCCATTAAGTTCACTGGTTGAGAACCCAGTCGACACAGAGGTCAATGGTAGAGTACGTCCTGACACTGTTCCTAACTGTGCAGAGGCAGGAGCTAACATGACTGCCTCTGGCTGTGCCATTATGAGGAACGCGGCCCCCAGATCTGTGATCAACCTGTTGAGAAATGTTTGCTGAAAAAGTTCTCTTGACTGATGAAGCCTCAAAGAGCCCAATGTTTCTACTCATGAAATCTGCTTTTTACTGGAAACAGGAAGGCTGCCTACTAAATCATACTGCAATTAAAGCTGGGCTACTTTTCTGAGCAATTATTCATTCCACTAAAGACTATAGCACAGAATGCTCTAAGAGTTAGAAATGAGGTGTAAACTATAATTACATTTTTAGTGAAGGAATTTAAAGATTGGTGTGGTAAATATTTTTATTGGGAGGCTTGATTGTTATAAAGAGTAAATGTATAGCTGTATTCTTGTTTTAAACAAAAATGTGCCTGATGCCTAAGGGAGGAGTATTAGCTACTATAAAAAAAGAGGATTTTTCTCCATTTCTTAAATAATTTTCTGTTATTTCTCAGCTGTTTTCCAGAAGCAAAGGAAGTCTTAATATTTTTACTGTTTCATGTCATTTGTGATTTGTGTTTATGCTTAATAATATGACTAGGATGGAACTTATGAAAAATCTAAGCCTGGATCCAGCTGAGATGGGATACTTTATTCTTACATCTGAAATATCTATTTTTCACATTTCCCCTTATACTTGATGCATCAAAACAATTTTATTTAAAGTATGAAAAAACAATTTTTAAAAAGTCCGGGGTTTTTTTTTTTACTCTGGGTGCTAAAAGAGCAGTGATTTTTTTTTCCCCTTTTCTTAATCCCATATACCATTCTTAAGGACATTAGATAGTGCTTTTGTGTTACCTGTGTTTGGAAAATATGGAGTTGAATCCTGACTCTGGCCCTTTCCTGGTAACTTGAGCTTCTATTAACTCATTTGTGAAATGAACTTAATTAAAACCTTTGCACAGCTGTGTTAAGGATTAAGAAGTAATGACTTATATTTAAATTTTCCAGTAATATTTGTAGAACTTAGATGCCCAATAAGCTGTAGCTGTGTTTTGTAGGTTATTAAGTATATTGCTATAATCTCATTAAAGCTACAAATCACTCCTAAGAGTGGTAGAACAGGTATTTTTTTGTTTCCCTTTAAAAAATGAAGAAACAGACTGGGACCCTGGAAAGGATCCATTTAGGACACAGGATTTCGGGTATGTACTGTTTTAACAAATAGAACTTTTGGGAAGTGATTTAGGAAAAGAAAACTTCTCTTACTTAGTATTGTCTTAATTCTGGTCTGACATTATCTTGTAGCAGAATCAGATAGCTGACAATATTCTGAAACTATAGATCTTACTCCCAAGGATATATATTTTATTACTCTAAGAAAGATATAGTGGGCTAAAAGACATCAGGGTACAGAACAAATCCATAAATTAAAAATTTTATAACTACGCCCCAAATAAAACTTAAAGAACAAATATTTATCAGTCACTTGCTGTTAATAAATATGGCAAAAATAATAGGAACAGTGTCATTAAAGTTTAGGTTTCTATGAATTTTGAGAAGAAACCCAAGATACTAAAAATAAAAATGTTAACATTTAGCATAGACTAGAACTTGCTTTTGTTTGTATCCAATATTGCAAAGTAAAATTTTGCTTCTTTTTTTTAGCTTAGGAAAGGGTTGTGCTGTATACAGGTGGTGGTTTAATCAAATCAGACAACGCATGTAGAAATAACTAATTTAAAAACTTACATAGAAAATTATAAAATGTGCAATGACAAAGATATGAATTATTTGCCTGAACAATGCAAATTTGGCCAGCTTTTTTTTTTTTTTTTGGCATGGGTAGGCACCGGGAATTGAACCCAAGTCTCCAGCACAGCACGCAAGAACTCTGCCACTGTGCCACCATCGCACCGCCCTTTGTCCAGCTTTTGTTCTTTAAATATTAAAAACAGAGAAACTTATAAGCAGAAGTTTGTCAGTATTGAAATTTGAAATTTTTTTCCCTTTTTAGGGACCGGTATAATATCCAATCCTTAATAAAAACGTAGTGTCAAATCCCACAGACTATTCCAGCTGGTCAAGACTGTCAGCTATATGTGTACCCTGAAAAAAAGTGATTGTTATAAAATTGTCTTCAACTTCCACACAGCTTCAAAAGGGATTTCTGAAAATCCCTTCCAAAATTGAAGCATTCTATGAAAAATTTTAAATCTCTAGGATGCAAGTTGGAATAGATGTTTATTTGAATAGAGTAAAGTGGCAAGGAATGAGCAAACTAGCTAGAAATGTAACAGTGTTTTAAATTTTATATTGATACGATTTCCCTATGGTTCATTTCAATTGGTCTCTTATCATAAGATACATCAAAGTTCTTAGAGCACAGTCTGAGAGCTAAAATAAAGTCAGCCAAAAAAATATATACACACACACACACACACACACACACACACACACACATATGGCTTCAAGAACATTAAAATACTAAATACTTTCATGTTCTAATAATCACTTACTTCAGAACAGGAAACTGAAATTTTTTATTTAAACTGTTTTTATCCAAGCAGTAACGTTTAATATACTACTTATTATTACAATAATAATGACTTTTGTCTACTCTAAAACTTGTATTACAAACATACATTACTTTGCCTCAATAAATATTTGACTTACAACATTACCTTTTTAATAATATCCTTGACATAAAGCTCATGCAGATAAAACACTTAAAAGACTCAAATCATACAAAGTCAATATCTGCAAAGCATAATAAAATATAAACAAATTTAACCTATAGGTATGTTCAGGTTTTTGGTCTTTTTTTATTTTTAATTTCAAACTTACAGGTCAATTACAAAAATAACACAAACCCTATTCCAAGAACTCCCAACATACCCCTCTCCCCCTCAGATACCCAGATCTACCAATTTTAACATTTTGTCACATTTGCCGTATCATTCTATCTATCCATTAGTCTGTCTATCTATCCATCTATCTATCAATCCATTTTCTGAACACTTGAGTTTAGGTTGTATGTACTGTGCTCTTTGAATACTTAACATTGCAATGTATATTTCCTAAGAAATTCACTTGTCCTAATAATGTTCTTTAGAGCCTATTCCTCCTTTCTTGTTAAATGCCATCCAGGATCACATATTACCTTTATCATTATCTCTGTTTTTAACATCTTTTATTGTAAAATATAATATATATATATATAAAAGCAATCAATTCCAAAGCACATTTCAACAAGTAGTTATGGAACAAATTTCAAAGTATGGTATGGGTTATAGTTCCACCATTTCAGATGCTCTAAGACACTGGAGACTAAAAAGTAATGTCATTGTAATGATTCAGTAGTCATACTCATTTGTTAAATTCTATCTTCTCTGACAAAATAACTCCTTCTTCTTTGACCCTTCTCTTTAGGGATATCTGCGCAATGGCCATTCTAACTTCTTCATGTGAAAAAGGGGTATTCAACATTATGGGGCAGGGGGATGTAACCAGTTGATATTCTTGGAAAGACTGGTAACTCTGAGTTTCAGAGCTTATCTGGCCTAGGCACTACCTGGAGGTTATAGGTTTCTGAAAAATAAGCTTAGTGAGTGAAATTTTATAGTCTCATATAGTGTCCTGGTTATTACTTAGGGTTTACAGTAATATTATTGGTTGGGGCTTGGCATACCATGACAATCAGCAATAACTAGCGGAAACTTGCATGGTAAACTTGCATAACATACTGAATAGCCTCTTAACTCTATCTGAAATCTCTTAGCAACTGATAACCTTCTTTTGTTACATTTCTTTTCCACCTTTTGGTCAGGTAGGCATTGTTGATCCGATGGTGCCAGAGCCAAGCTTATACCTGAGAATCACGTCCCACATTGCCAAGGAGACTTACACCCTGGATATCATGTCAGTCTTTTTTTTTGTCCCGCATGGGCCGGCACCGGAAATCGAACCCAGGTTCCTGGCATGGCAGGCAAGAACTCTGCCTGCTGAGCCACCACAGCCGGCCCCATGTCAAAGCCTTTTTAGATGCTTTTTTTTTTTCTTTTTCTTAAATTGTGGGAACATCCACATTAACATAAATTTTACCATGTCAACCACCCCCAAGCATACCATTCAGTGGGTTCATCACATTCACATGTGGTGGTGCTCTCACCACCTTCCATCACTAAAACATTCCCACTTCCCCAAAGAGAAACCCCACACCCATTCTGCATTCACTTCCCATCCCTCCTGCCCTTGGCAACTTGTACCTTACTAGCTATCTCTATGAGCTTCCAGATTTTCTGATATTTTCTTTGTAGTTACCATTGGGCTTACATATAACACCCTAAATCTATAACAGTCTTTTTTCTTTGATACCAAATTAACCTCAAAAGTATACACAAACTATGTTTCTATACCCCTCCATCACCCAACCTTTATGTAGTTCTTATCCACATGTTTATAAATTAGGAGTCCAAAACTACTGATTTCTTGCTACATTTTATGCATTGGTAGTTACAACCAAAAATACAACAGTACTGGCATTTATATTTATCCTGTAGTTACCCTTACCAGAGATCTTAATTTCTTCATGTGGCTTTAATCTATGTCTACTGCTCTTTCCTTTCAACCTGCAGAACTCTCTGTAGCATCTCTTGTACGGCTGGTGTAGTGGTGACAAACTCCTTTGGTTTCTGTTTATCTGGGTAATGTCTTACTCTTCCCCTCATTTTTGAAAGATAGTCTTGCTGGATATAGAATTCTTGGTTGGAAGGTTTTTGCTTTCAGCACTTGAAATATGTCATCCCACTGTTTTCCTTGCCTCTATGGTTTCCTATGAGAAATTGGCACTTAATGTTATTGAAGCTGACACAGCTCTTGCAGCTTTCAGAATTCTCTTTATCTTTGGCATTTGACAGTTTGACTATTAAATGGTGTGGTATGGGTCTATTTATTGAGTTCATACTGTTTGGAGTTTGCTGAGCATCACAGATGCATACATTCTTGTCTTTTGTAAAATTTAAGAAGCTTTCAACCATTATTTCTTTGAATATTCTCTCTGTTCTTTTCTTTTTTTCTTTTTATGGGACTCCCACAATAAGTATATTAGTATACTTAATGGTAATTGACAGTTTCCTCAGGCTCTGCTCACTGTTCTTCATTCTTTCTTCTTTCTGCTCCTCAGACTTGATGATTTCAATTGTCTAACTTTAAAGTTCATTGATTCTTTCTTCTGCCAGCTCCAATCTCTTCTGAACCCTTCTAGGGGATTTTTTATTTCTGTTACTGTGGTCTTCAGCTCGGTTTGGTTCCTTTTCATAGTTTTCCATCTCCTTATTGATATTCTCTGTGTTTACCTAAAGTTTTTCCTGATTTCCTTTAGTTCTTTGTCCATGTTTTCCTTTAGTTCCTTGAGCATACTGAGGACCATTTTATTTTAAAATATTTTATTTTAAAGTATTTTAAAATAAATACTTTAAAATACTTTATTTTAAAGTATTTTCTGGGATGTCCCAGGTCTGGTTCTCCTTACTGATGGTTTCTAATGTTTTAATCTTATCCTTTGCCTGGGCCATCAATCTTTTGTTGAAATCTTGACATTCTGATATTTCAATGTGTTTGCTGGAATTTAGGCTCTGTGGTCACTGCTCCTTAAGGCTGTGTCTGGCTAGTGTTATGACTGAGCTTTCCTTGAATGCTAAGAGCTTACAAACGGAAGAAACGGAAGAAACGGAAGAGGGGAGGGGAGGGGAGGGGAGGGAAGGAAAGGAAGGAAGGAAGGAAGGAAGGAAGGGACGCTTCTTTGGGCACACAGAATAAGAAGCTTACAGTATAACCCCAGGCCAAAGCACAGGGATCTACCTCATCTTTACTGCACACGCGTCTTATTATGGGTATGTATGTGTGGCTCTAGGAAATCCCCCATTTAAATGGATACAAATATCCCCTCTTCTCTAGGCAACTGTTTCCTCATAGTTCTGAGCACTGTACTGTATATATCCTACAGCCAGGAGTACCTTGCCCCAGATAGCAAAGGTTGACTGCTTTCCCATAGTGTTTTGTAGGAGAGTTTGGTGAGCCAAGATAAGTTCTGGCATGCCAAGCCCTTCAGGCCACCAGACAGTTAGGCTGGACATACATGTTCCCAGTATGCTCATGAGAGTTGTTGTGTTCCCTCCAGAACCAGGACAAGGGGTCCATACTGGGAACATGGGTAGCTCCATACCAAGTAGGTAAGGGATTGGGGAGGGCACAGCCAGGGTACCATGAGTTCCTACTGCTGCTAAGTAGTTTTTTCTTGATTCAGCACTTGCCCTGTTATTGTAATCCATTAACTGTTTTCTAAAGCTTTGAGACAGATATTTTTGCCAGTTCTTGCTGTTCAAAGTTTCAGTGGAAGGATGGGGGGAATGGAATCCTGAAGCCTTACTTTGCCATTTGATTGGGGTGGGTTTACCTTTACTGGTTTATGTTTTTTAAGCTAAGCAAATTATCTGTCTTACTTCAAAATAGAAATCCCCAGAAAATAGTGTATTGCCTTTTTTTCACAGTTTCACTATTTCTATTCCCTTACCACTACTGCTACTGATTTTCCAAAGTGGTGCATTTTATTTAATATACAATATATGAGGCAATTTCATAAAAATAGGTCAACAGGATGCTTAATCATAATCACCCACGCATATTTAAGGGAAAAAATGAATAACCTAGGTCAACATGTATTTATCTGTATACCTTCATTATATGAATGTTACATAATGTTTATAGCCATCCATTATTTTTATTTTAGATGTGATCCTCTATAGTGAAGACTGAGCTACTTTTGAGATATCTAGAGTATTAATTCTGATAAAAATCAGTATTGGCTTTCTCTCCCTCACTACTAAATCCAAGTTTCTACAACTAGTTAGAAAAGATATTGTGCTAGCTTTAGAGGCCTGGAAGATTTTGCAGTATTCTAGACTTTGAATGGTCTTTGTAGCTGGAAAACAGTTCAGTGTTTAAAAATACAGACAGACAAGAACTGTTGCTTCTAGGACACTTGGAAAAAAAGTAAAATACCCCAAAAGAAGATGACTCAAAATTTCATGTGAAAATAAGGAACTCAAGAATATGAAAATTTATTCACTAAATCACAAAGCTGCCATTTACTAACCAGTAATATGTGTCAAGCATTTTGCTAAGAAGGCACACACATTAACAAAAGTGCCTTTTGAAAATAAATAGTCTCCCAAAGCAGGTACCTGCTTTGTGGGTGATGGATGGGCTAGAATGATGAAAGGACGTAAAGATGAGGCTGTTTATTATCCAGATCAGGGTGTGGAGGACATTTGATTTTATCCTTTTGGCCCTAAACACTACTGAAAATGTTTAAGAGAAACATTATAAGTTTGTTCATTTAATAAAATCACTCTACACACAGACAGGAGCTGGACTGAAGGGAAAAGTGACTGTTGTCAGGGATCCAAATTTGCATTAGGTGAGAGATGATTCAGTGAAAGACCAGTAAGGGTCTGAGCAAGAGGTGTAGTTGTGGGGATGTATATTGGAAACATTAAGTGAAAAAAGCAGACTAAACATAAATTCACTGATTATAACTATGCAATATGTTTGTGCACTGGGGAAATTTCACTATAAAAATTAATGGATATATGTGTAGAAATCTCTTTAGCTCAGGAGTAAAAATCTGAGGTTCATTATCAACTATTTGCTACATCTGTGCCTCTAATGGCAGCTCTCTATATATATAGCTTTCAAAAGACTGCCTTTGCTCTGCTGGGGTAGTTACTATGAACTTTAAAAAGCTCACTGCTTCTGCTTCCTTTCAGATCTTTTTTTTTCTTTCTTTCTGATTTTGATAGCTTCAGAATTAAGATTTATTGACACTTCTTAATGTTGAAGGGAGGAGAGCAGGGAACAGGGATAAAATGCAAAAATATACAGTATTCTATAATTAGGAATTTGATTTCAATCCTCATTTAGCAACTGAACATAATTAGTACAAAATTGAGACAGTTAAATCTTAAAGTTATTCTTGATTTCTGAGACACCATATATTGCTGGAAAAGGAAAAGTTAGGTCACAAAGTGTTTAGACACACTTTAGGATTATTAGTCAAACATACAGTTCCTTCTGATACTATACCTGGTGATGTCTCACAGTGCTTTTCAATTTCAGAGACTGTCCCAATCAAATTATCATCTTCTATTGTATTTAAATAAAACAAGACATTGCAGGGGGAAAAAAAACATTTTCAAGAACCAAGAAGAATAAAATTTTAAACCTAAATAGAAAACTAAGCATAATGATAGAGAAAGAGAACTTTTTAGGTAACTTTGAAGAACCACTGTTGGTTAAAACCTACATACATCCTGCCTGTTGTATCATCACTTGTCACTAACTTGTGGTTCTATTATTGCCAGCAATGGCTCAAACTGTGAACAAATATGTACCAACTCAATCAAAATTAATTTAAATTTCCATTACAAACAGAAAACCTTCTGAAAAATAGAAAGATAATGGAGAAGAACTCAAGCTTCTTTCAGTTACCCAGATCACCTGCCTGATTTTCTAGTAGGACCCATCAACTGTTTTCTGACTAAAGAGTCTGTGGAAACAAAAATTAACAAAATCATGTAAACCAATAATAAGAATGAAGTAGTCATTAAAGCAAATAAATGAAAAAAACTTATTAGGCATATTCAGTTTCTAAAAGTTTAAAAATGGGGAAAATGCTATGCTCATGATGGTATATAAAATAAGATGGTGACATGTTCAGACATCTAGAAATCAAGCCATTTTACATTTCATTCTAGCCTATATTATGTCATTTTTACAAGAAATACTTCTCACATATGACTTCTGACAAATTACATTGGATACAATTCAATAAAAAAACTAGGGCAGTAGTTGTTGAACTTAGCATGTATCCGAATCACCTGGATGGCCTATTAAAACAAACTGCTAGCCCCAATCCTCAGAGTTTCTGATTTAAAATGTTTGCATTTCTAGTAAGTTCTCAGGTGATGCAAATGCTGCATGACCAAGGACCCGACTTTGAGTTGCTGAATTAATTCTCAATTAGTGGAAATCAGTGATTTGCATTATAAGAATAACCCCATTACTAACTACAATGAGTTATACTTTTGATAAGATAAACTGTTGTGCTTGGTTTATTATACTAATAATAGGTTAGAAAGGTAATAAGAATTCAAAGGAAGAATTGGGCTACAGTGATGACCGGAAAAAATTCTGAGCAAAAGATAGAGGTAATAAAAATACTGGATTTGTTTGGTGAAGTTTAGACTTACATAGTTTATACCCTAAGAGCCATTTTTAAATCTTTATTTTTAAATTCTTCTGAAAAAAATAATTCATTGTAAGCATAAACCCCCTTTCTTTTACTGAATCAACTATTTAACAAACACAGTTGCTTTTAAAACATAAACTTTTTTGGAATTCAGCTATGAGCTCACAAGAGAAAGAACTGCATTATATTTAGCTTCCAACTATTTATACCTATCAGCAGCTTACAAATTCGATGTTTTCTTACAAGTGCTAACTGTGGTTAAAATTCTCCTATCCAGATAATACAGACGGCGAAAGGAAAAAAGGAAAACGTGGCTAGTATGATAATGCCAGTATGTTTCCAGAAAAACAAAATTTCTAATGTTAAAGTCTTCACTAGCCTATTTTAAAATAATAATAATAAGCCTGCTCATACTTTGGATGTTACATTTCACATGGAGTTGCTAATAATCACTTACCTACTGTCGGAGTATTGGCAGCACTCAATGAAGCAGATGACGAGATAGAAGAAGAACTTTCTGCCCGGGCTAAAGGGGCGGCAGGAGGTGGGCTGGTGTTAGAAGTTACAGGTGGGCTGAATGGCCTGGGCTTAAATAACAAAAAGTTACTTATCAAAATGCTAAAACAACTCCTCCACTGTTAGAAAAGATTTGTAGGTATAAAGGCAAGTTTAATTGTAATATACCAGATAAAATTTACTGTTAGTTTCATAATACTCAAAATCACAGATAACAGATCAAATCATTCTTGAGAATTATGCTGAAAAAAGCTATTTTAAAATAATGCTGGCAGAAGGATCTTTGTGCATAAAACATTTCCTGTATCGCCAAAATTATTTTTAATATAGATGCACAGAAGTTAAAATGTTAGTTTAAAAAGTATATGAAAGCTCTTAATAGATACTACTAAACTGCTTTCCAAAGAGGCTATTCAATTTACCCTACTCCCTATAAATATATGAGAATACCCATTTCTCTCATCCTTGTCAGTAATGAATGGATAAGCTTTAGAAGGAGGAAAAATAATAATTAAAAGAAAAAAAACTTAGCTAATTTAAAAGATAAAAAATAGAAATTACATTTTCCCTTTTATGACCTGTCCATATTAGCTTTGTCTGATTCAGTTTTGGGAGGTCTTAGTAATACTTGAGCTTTAACTAACCCTCTGCTTTTTTGCTTAATTCTTCCTAAATATTGCTCCCCTTTACTTTTGGTGTTTACAAATCCGTCCTCATTTTCCTTTATAATCTTTTTAAAACTACCTTATTGAGAAAGTACACCCCATACAGAAGTTTGAAAAACTTATTTCTGTTGTCTTCTCATTTTTCTAGTTAAACATAGAAGTAATTATGAAAAAAGGTAACTTCCAATTGATTTATCTTTTACTTTGCCTGGAATTTTTTTCCTTGTAAACTCCTAATTGTTCCAATAATACATTAGCCACACTTTCCAAGATGTTTCATTTTTTTAAACAAGGCATACTTAGTTTAACTTAAAAAACCTCTTCCTGCTTACAAAATGTATTGGTAAATAACAAATACTGTGTGTACTATGTGTCAGGCCCTGAGTTTTTCACTAGAGACAAAGTAGTGAAGAAGAGACATTGTTACTGTTCTCATTTGAAGAATATATTAAAAAAAAAGGAAAAAAACAAACTGTAGTATTGATAATACTAAAATTAGTCAACCCTTCACTGTGTGAACAAAAACTTATAGATTCACGTTTTTATAAAAATGATTATACTGTAATAGTGTTTTACAATTTGCACACCTCCCTTTCCCCATTTAATAGTTTTTGGATGACTAATCATTATAGACAACAAATTGAAAAAACACAGCGATGTGCTAAAAATGCAACTGTGTATGCAGATAAAGATGGTAACAGGAGGCATGAGGCTGAATAGATAGTGAACTCAACAGCTGATCTGAAAGCTACATGCTTAGAAGTCTGAGACCAGCTATTATGGGGAACATTTCTCCTGTGGCAGCATGGCCTCATGGCTGCATTTTTGCAGCTCACTTCACAATTTTTTATGAAAAGGTACAAACAAACCTTTTATTCAAGTGTTTTTCTCTTTCTCTAAAACGGTACTGCCTAGTACAGTAGTCACTAACCACACATTGAAGTGTGGATAATTTAAAGTGATATAAGCTTTAATTGTAAAATACACAGAGGATATCAAAAACTAAGTGCCAAAAAAAACAGAGGAAAGTATCTCAATTTTATATGACTAAAATACTATAAAATATAAAATAGTTTATACTATTAAAATAATATTTTTCTATACTGGGTAAAATAAACATTAAAACTTCATTCCTTTTACTATTTTTAATACGGCAAAGAAAGTTTAAAATTATTTTTGTGGCTTACATTATATTTCTATTGGATAGTACAGCTTTAAAGCAGTGGTTATCAAATATTGGTGCATCAGAATCAGCTGGAGGGCTTGTTAAAAACCAAATTGCTGGGACCCTCCCCAGAAAAGAATTTCTGATTTGTCTATGGTAGAGCCAGAGAAACTATATTTCTACTAAGTTCCTAGATGATGCTAATGCTGCTAAGTCTGGGGACCACACTTTGAGAAATACTGCTCTAGAACAATGAAGAATTCTCTGTGAGGTGAGAGGTCTGAGACCCCATTGAGCATCCAGTGAAAGCTGACTCCTCTCTCCAGAAAAATATACGTGCAAGCACAAGGAAAAAAGGGACTCCGATTTACAGTTGCAAGAATTCAGATAAGCATGACCTTTCTCATGGGCAATACAACAATAATTATCAAGAGTCTTAAAATGTGCATACCCTTTAGTTGGTGAATTTCACCTTTAAAATTTTTTACTAAGGAAACAATGAATAGCTACAAATAAGTAAGTATAAGGCTATTCATTAAGACATTTTATAATAAAACTTTGGAATAAACTAAATGTAAAATAAACACATTTCTAGAAAAACTTTTAGAAATTTAATTATGGCAGTCATGTAGAAGACAGAGCATTTATACACTGACATATTCTGCAGTCACTTCAAATGGTGCTCCCTGAAGTCCTCAAAGGGTGGATTCTAAATGTTCCACAAGACTAGGTGGGGGAAGGGGGGTGACGGGTGATGTGAAAGATTCGACTGTAACATAACAGCCACACTTTTATTCAATAGACTTACAATTTAAGATATGACAAAGGATTCTAGCACTTTAAAGAAGTTGAAAACTATAAAAAAAAAGAATAATTCATGATATAGAAAGACATTTCCAAAATATATTTAAGTGAAAAACATATGGAAAATACACAAAGTTCTTCTTTAAAACTTTAAAATGTATTTTAATTTTTATATAAACTGCAATTTGCTTTATTTAAAACAAATAAAGTATGTTCTACTTAAAAACATACAATTTCAGTCATAACAACTGGCTTTTTTGAACAATTACTTTGTACCTGACAATGTTCTGTTTTTCACATTATATTGACTCATTTAAGTCTCACAACATTGTAGTTAAGTATTATTATCCCCATTTTATCCATGAGAATTCAACTCCAAGTTTGCTCAGCTAATAAATGGCTAATAAGTCTGCACTTTAAACCACCACATTTTATTGCTTCTGATAACAAGAGGATATATATAAATATGTTAACAGTGGTTATTTTCATGTGATGACATAATGGGGGATTTTTATTTTCTCTATGTGTTTTCTATATTTGCTAGGTGATCATGGACTGCTTTTGAAATCAGGAAAAAAGTTATGAAGATACAGTAATTTTTGTATTACTTAAATAATAACCACCTCCTTGGCAGCTTGTACCTAGTCTTTTATATCACTTCCACTAAGTTTATTCACTGGGATAGACTGAACACTTGGTGTTCAACATTTGGTGCTCAAGCCTTCCTACTCATCACTGAACATTACCTAATTCTATATTCTGTGATGGGTATTATGCAAAATATTGAGGAAATGAAATTGCCCAAGACATAGTCCTGTAAGGGGAACACACACAAGGAGAGTATATACAATGTCAGATGTGCACTAACAGAAACTTGAGCCAAGTATTATGGTACATGAGGAAGGGGATGATCAAATCCCCTGGGGGAAGAGTGGCAAATGATCAAAGAGATGGTAACATTTAGCTGGGTCTTAAAGAAAGATGGTCAGTTTGTTACACAGAAAACTGAAGGACACTTTAGATAGAAGGAGCAGAATAAAAGACATCAATGTATAAAACAGCATGATGTATTTAAGAAACATTTTAAAGTTTCAAGTGTCTGGAGCCCAGATGGCAGAGAATAGAAAACTGGGCAGTTAACATGGTAACAGAGGTTAGGTTACAGAGGCAACTTAAAGAAGAACATTGTACATTGAGCTAAAATATTCAATCACATGGATTATGGGAACCAATGTATACGTGTACCAAGAGAAAAAAACAAGATTAACTGACGTTTAGAAATTTAATTCTGGAAGTACAGCTGATAGTGCAAAGCAGCGCAGATTGAAGGCAAGAAGGCTAGTTTGGGAGGGCTCCCTTACTCTTAAGAGTCCATACTATTTTCTTTCATCTGACGATTTCTGAAAACCAATGATTTTTTTCTAGTTTTTGCTTTCATTTTTTTACCAAAACATATTTTCACAAGTTCACTTAACTTAAATAAAGAAAGTGGAACTAGATGTCCTCTAGAACTTCTGACAGTATGCTTTCTATTGACTAAGAACAGGCTACCATTTCTTCCTGAACATTTTACTTTGAGCAAAATTACATGAAAATTGCTTCTTTAAGGTGAAATAAAGGATCCTGAACGGTATTTTTGTAAAGTTCCAACTTTCTCAGGAAATTTCTACTACCCTGAACAATGTTTCTAAAACCACTTGGTTTCTAAAACCAAGGAAATATGAGAGAGAGTGTCGGGTGGGAGTTGGGGAAATTTTTCTATATTTGGCTGACTTGAGTAGAAAATGCCAAGCATTTAACTGTAATGGGGATAGAAAAAAATATCATTTGCATCTTACATCAAAGCAATTAAGTGTAAAACAACAACAGCAACCTGAGTACATACTATTTCATTAATCCCACTGAGTTTGCCTGAAGTAAGCTTTGGTCTGGAAGCAGGCCTTGGAGGTGGGACAATGGTGCCTACAGAGAGAGGAGTTGTGGGCCTGGCTGGCGGGGGAGGAAAAAGAGAATGTGAAGAAAATCATTAGTATGTAACAATCCTTACATAAAGACATTCTATTATACAGGAACCGTTAAGAGTCAAAACTTATTTTTCATAAATTTAAAAAAAATAGAATTATAAATATTTGTTGAAATATTGGGAATCTATTAAATATGTTTTTGTTCAAAGCTACCGATTATTTTTCTGAAAAAAAATCATTAACTTTTCAATAAAATTATAAACATAATATAAATGTTATTCTTGTTTCAAGTATTTATACACATAAAATGTTAAATCTTATAAATTAACCAGCGAATTAAACGAATTTAAGGCACAAGGTCTGTAGTTCATTGCCAATACATCTAATTTACAGATAGTATTGCAAGAACAAAAAGCCTTTGAAGCACTACCTTCAGAATAATAACAAACTCTAAATACAACACTTACCTTAAACTTGTTACTTGGACTTTTAAGTTGATCCATATAGTAACATTTTTGGGATAATTAAAAGCATAAAAAATCTATTAGTTTACTAAAAAATTTCACCCAAGCAATACAAGTAATTTTTAACTATTCTACATAATATCTTAATTTTTCCTAAGTCCTATACAAATTTAGTGTTCATTGTTTTTTAACATCATTTGCAAACTTTACAAATTTACAAATCAGAAATATAAAACTCAGCATTCCTAATTTTTAAAAAATGTCTTACTATGGTAAAAATTACTGAATGAAATGCAAGTGCACGATACCTAAAGTCACAAATCTATTCGCATAACCAAAGCAGAATGAAAGCAAATATGTTTCAAGTCACCTTTAAATAAGTTAACCTAAAATGATTTTCAAATCCCTTTGGTCTATCTCAAAATATGGGACTAAAATTCAGAGACTGAGGATTATAAGAACAGGAAGAAAAACATTCAGCAGGCTCTCTTAAGTTTACAGATGTGCAAAGCTAAAAATATATGAATAGGCCTAAGTACACACATGGGGAAACAAACAAGAAAGCTGGGGTCCTAGGATCACTGATGAAAGAATGGAGGTATCAAAAGGAAGGGGCCTGGAGATGATAGGAAGAGACCTAAAATAAAGGGTAATCACACAGGCATAAAAATCAATGCAGTAAATGCAGGAAGGTGGGGGTGGGGGTCAGTGAGAAAGAATATCACATGAGGGAATAAAAGATGCAAGCTACAAGAACAGTTCAGGTTATCTGAGGAAAATGATAAAAAGCTAAGAAATCAAGTTTAGATTCTAAAGGTTGCTGCCTTCTTCCAGTAAGCCCTTCTTCTCATGCTGCACTCACACTTTAAGCTGTAGGCTGGAAGAAATGTGCACCGCCTGAGGACTACAACACTTCCCTGTGCTATGACACATCCACTTTAAAGATATGTTCATGTCAATGAAACCAGCACTGCCCTGTACTCAAGTTATTTCAAGTCTGTGAGAAAGCTTCACACAGGAGAAGCACTGACATCTGGAGCTTCATTATTTATCAAGTGCGTCTCCTAATAGCATTTAGAAGTGTCAGCTCCAAATGTTCAGTTCAGTTCCTTAAAACAATCAGAATATCCTTTTTGAGAGAAAGCTAACAGTAGTACTTGTAAACACCACACTGAATTTATATTATATATGCATATATCACAGGCATTTACATTCTTCAGTGTACCTTGAGGGGGAAGGAGCTGTCCACTGCTAAAAAACGTCAATTAAATGTACTGACATTTCAAGAAACACAAAGGGACCTGAACAGTAAACTATAGAAGAGAGGGGCTAGGCTACACTTTCTTTCTGACAATACCTCATAAAAGAAACATACTGCCAGACCATTCTTGATCTCAACAAAGACGACTAATCTAGAAAGTAGAAACAATGAGGGCGATGTAGAAGAAACAGCAGCACTATTAGCTTTTTCAGCGCACGCAACATTATGGCAAAGGTCACTTCGATTCTCAGAGATGCAGTTGTGGAAAGACTTTCAATCCAAAGTAGCAGGGACCCTGAAGCAATTTTCAGCTACACAATGCAATCTCTGGAATCCCTTCTGAGCTGCACTGGAGTGATTAACCATAACAAGTTCATCAGTAAAGGAAACCTACTGACCTTTGTGACCATGAAGCAAAAGGAAATTTATCTGTGCTCTTTGGTGGTGCTGTCACAGCAGGATCACATACAGGGTTAGTGGAAAGGTGTGGTGATGGGCTTTTAGACCCAAAACCTAACCTTGTTCCAAGTAAAAATTCAATTATCACATACACCCAAGTAAACCAGTAGAAGAGGAAGAGTTCTTATTTTGGTCTTTAAAAACAACTGGATGAGAAGAAAACAGTAGAAAATTAGAAGCAACAAGAAAATTCTAGAACTGAAATATGAATCTATATAGTCAAATAGCTCTCTTTCAGCTTAATGTCATTTTTATTACCTGAACTTGAAAAATTTAATACATACGTAGAACAAGAACATGAGCTCAAACTTTGCATTAACTAAGGAAAACAAGTAAAAGCAACAAAATTTAAAATACATTTGAATAAAAATGAAGGTCCAAAAATATATGGTTTTTAGAAGATAGTTTTAAGGGGGTTGGGCACAGCAAAAGAGCTCATTTAATCCATGGGCAGAGAAGAAAAGAGTCTATGTTCCATTTACCAAAGGGGAGGGAGGTATGAAATATTTATGTTAAAAGAGTACCTGGATTAAAAATTGTTCAGAAATACTAGCCTTTAAGGCATAAGAAGTCACTGAAACTGCTTCTCTGTTAAGATCCAAGCATTCTCTTTAAATATATATCAACACTGGGAGGCTTAATATATCAGTTACTATGCTGGTTTGAAATGATGTGTGTACCCTAGAAAAGCCACGTTTTAATCCTAATCCCATTTTGTAAGTGCAGCCATTTCTTCTAATCTCTATTCAGCATTGCATGCTGTAATTACATCATCTCCCTGGAGATGTGATTTAATCAAGAGTGGTTGCTGAGCTGGATTAGGTGGAGGCGTGTCTCCACCCATTTGGGTGGGTCTTGATTGGTTTACTGGAATCCTATAAAAGAGGAACATTTTGGAGAATGAGAGATTCAGAGACAGCAGAGAAGAACGACATAGCCACGAGAAGCAGAGAACCCACAAGCCAGCAACCTTTGGAGATGAAGAAGGAAACCACCTCCGAGGGAGCTTCATGAAACAGGAAGCCAGGAGAGAAAGCTAGCAGATGATGCCTTGCTTGCCACGTGCTCTTCCAGCCAAGAGAGAAATTGTGACTGTGTTCGCCATATGCCTTCTCACTTGAGAGAGAAACCCTGAACTTCATTGGCCTTCTTGAACCAAGGTATCTTTCTCTGGATGCCTTTGATTGGACACTTCTATAGACTTGCTTTAATTGGGACATTACCTCAGCCTTAGAACTGTAAACTAGCAACTTATTAAATTCCTCTTTTTAAAAGCCATTCCATTTCTGGTATGTCGCATTCCGGCAGCTAGCAAACTTGAACAGTTACTAATTGATTGATTTGAATTTTTTCTAAAATGAATGCTTTCCAATAATTTAGGTGAAATGAGGTCACCAATGAATAAAGATTTTGAAAGGGGCAAATGAAGGTAAGAAATCTGACAACCGAGCCCTGCTAAAATGTAAAAATGAATAGTATGTGAATAGAGGATGCTATCAAGATGAGGGAGTATAGAGTTATACTCTATTATAACTCTCTCTATATAATCATTATATAAAATCATTACCCTCCCTTCGTGGGACATGACATCCAGGGGTGAAAGTCTCCCTGGCAATGTGGGAGATGACTCCCAGGGATGGAGCCTGGCCCTGGCACCCTGGGATCAACAATGCCTTCCTGACCAAAAGGGGAAAAAGAAATCGTAACAAATGAGTATCGGTGACTAAGAGAGTTCAAATAAACTTGAAAGGCTACTCTTACACAAGCTTCAGCTAGATATTGCTATTTATCATGTGTTCTAGTTTGCTAGCTCCCAGAATGCAACACACCAGAGACAGAATGGCTTTTAATAAAAGGAGATTTATTTCATTAGTTCTTCCGAGGAAAGGCAGCTTTCATCTGAGGTTCTTTCTTACATAGGAAGGCTCAGGGTAATCTCTGCTGGTCTTCTCTCCAGGCCCCTGGGTTCCAACAACTTCCCCTAGGGTGATTCCTTTCTGCATCTCCAAAGGCCTGGGCTGAGCTGCGAGTGCTGAGATGAGGTATGCTGAGCTGCTTGGGCTGTGCTACCTTGCACTCTTTCATTTAAGCACCAGCCAATTAAGTCAAACATCATTCATTGCAGCAGGCACGCCTCCTAGCCAACTGTGGAAGTAATCAGCAACAGATGAGATTCACATACCATTGGCTCATGTCCACAGCAACAGAACTAGGTGCCTTCACCTGGCCAAGTTGACAACTGAATCTAACCACTACATCATGGTTTGGCAAACTCCAACCAAAACCATTTCTATCAACCCTAAAGAACACCTAGGGCTTTCTCTGAGATTCTACAAAGGTTCCACGCACTGTGATTACTTTCAAGAAACCGACAACCTCCAGATGGGTACCTAGGCCAGAAAAGTCCTAAAATTCAAAGATGCTACCCTCTCCAGAATATCAACTAGTTCCATCCCCCTACCCCGTATTATTGATAGCTTTTTCTATCATGAAAATGATAGAATGGGCATAGCCCAAATACCCCTGAAGAGGGGGAGAAAGATCAAAGGAGAAGGTGGAGTTATAACAGACAAGATAGATTTAAGAAATGAGTATGACTGATGATATTACATTAATATTTCTTTTATTCTCCACAGTGTCTTGGAGCAGCCAGAAGGAAAAATCTAAAATTGTGGAATGGTAACCCAAACCAAACTCTGAAATCTGTCCTAAAACTAAGTGTTGTGGTGTGCGTTATAATTCATTGCTTTTTCGTAAAAATATTATTTTTCACAAAAAAAGAAAAAAAGAAAAGGGTAAAGAGACCTGTCTACCTTTCCCTGCCACCCAAATGCAGTGAAAGGACAGAAGCAGAAGCAGTAGGTCAGTACAAGCGGGACCTATGACTCCGTCAACAAGAGACGTCAGGTATGTTCTTAACAAGTTTCAGCTGCTACAGGTTGTAAATATTTATGCTCATTATGACTTCACAATTATGGTATTTGATCCACCACTAAATCCAAATGTGTAAAAAGTTAATAAAGAAGCACAAATATGAAATCATAAAAAAAAGATGAGGGAGAGGTGTATTACAGAAGGAGGTGGAATGAAACATAAGGTTAAATGCCTATTTCACAACTTCATTTAGGGCCAGTCTTGCGAAATAGGAAAATCTTCAATAACGTAATGCAATTTGATAAAGAAAAATTATATTCTATTCAACTTAATAAATAACTATATGACAGGCTAATCATAATCGAACCCAGGTCCTCTGGCATGGCAGGTGAGAACTCTGCCTGCTGAGCCATTGTGGCCCACCCATCATCTATTTTTTGAAGGACAAAATAATTTATATCCTTTCTCAGACTAGAGGGGAAGGTTTGAAAATGCATACCAAAGTGAATTTTAAAAACAGTGAAAGCTTAATGTATGTTAATCATTTCCAAGCTGCTAAACATCAAATGAACACTGCATGAAAATGTATCGTTTCTTTTACTGAAGTACATGTGTTATGGGCAAAACATTCTTTTAGACAGGTAGGGAGAGTTAGAGAACTTTCTCGAAAAGGAAGAGACTGTACAAGGAAACAACAAGAAACAAGGCATAGAATTATGAAGAAATTTTAAAATGGCCAGAAAGCCTCTGTGATACCAATTTGAAAATGATTAATTATCTGAATAAGTAACTCATAAACAGAGGTTAAACAAAATTAATATTACTGAGAACCCTTTTCATTCTAAATATAAAACATCATTCTGACATTTTTTTTACTAAACAAAAATGAGACTTTAGTAATAACTTCAGTTTTTCTTGTACAATTACCATCCTTATATTATTGTTTTGTTTAAGGTTAGCTTTATAAAACATATTTGTTTTACTAATAAATGTCCACTGAGAATGGCTACGTTGCCACTTCAGAAAATGTTCAACTGTTTAATGATCTGTTTCTTGCTGTTTTAAAAGCATTAGGTACAGACCATTCCCTTCAAAATTCTAAATATTGTTCAAGGTTAAAGTTGCCATAATCCATTTACAATTTCCTTTAAAAATATTTAATTTTGAAACAATCTAACTTTAAAATATTAACGTTTATTTTTACTAACAATAGTAAAATGTTTCTTAATTTGTCAGGGTATAATGCATAGAACAAAGATTTTCGATTCAATAATTAGTAAGATTCAGTCTGAGCTCCTAGGTATGTGATCTTTGACAACTTTTCTATCTGAGCTTTAGTTTTCTCGTCTATAAAACAGAAGAAACTAAGGATTACACGCGGCTGTTAACGAGATGAAAGTATATAGGATATGGACAGTTCCAAACAGAGTGACACATTAGGAACTCAACAGATTTAAGTTCTCTGCCCCTCTCCCCCCATTCCAGCACTCCTTTAACCCCAAATATTTTGTGACAACTCTGAAATCCCAAAGAAGATTGTTGAAGATCAACTAAAGTGATTTCATTTAGTTTTGAAGAGCACTGGTTTTATTAATACGCATTTTTGATACCTGCTTTGAGTTTAGGCTAACGGTAAATTTTATATTTTGAAGAGAAGAGAAACTTCAATATGTTCTTGCCAAAACAACAACTAAAACAATTTATCGAGTGTTTTTTCATACATTGCTTACAAAGTGCTAATGCCTTTCTGAAAGCAGTTTGGCAATAAGAATCTATGGGCATATGATGTAGAAATTTCATACTGATAAATCATTATAGAGATACTATAAAACATGTACAAAAACTTATACCCATGGATGTTCATAACATTAAAAAATAGAAGCAACTTGAACACCCATAAAAAAAGGACTGGTAACACTAATGTAGATCTATGGAGATGAGTTTTCTTCAAAAAATAAAAATTATTATACTACGTATTGATATGAATAATGCCTAGAAATAAGCAAGCAATAAATATAAATGAAAAACCTTTTGGGATTGGATACATCTTTATTGTTTAAGTCATAGGTTCTTTATGCAAAGTTAACAAAACTAATATAAAATTACTTTTATCTGGCAATATGATCAAAAGACAAGTTAAAAATATTTTGATCAAGTACAAAACACAAGTGGTGAATAAATCGATTTTTTAAAAAGTAACTATTCCATTCCCCAGTTAAAAATAGTGTGTGAGTGTATTTACCTGACGAAGATGAAGTCAGTGAAGATGAAGTTGAGGAATCAAGAGATGGTCCAAACAGGGGATCCCAAGCAAGTAAATCACTGGTCCCTTTCCTAGTATAATAATTTAAAAAAATAAGGGTTTTAACAAAGGAATAATTTATTTGTACAAAATCCAGTCACCTATTTTTATTTCACAGAATTATAGCAGCTCAATATATATGATTAATAAGCTGGATATTCTGCCACTAGCATATGTAAACAAAACTAATTAACAGACTTAATAAACCAATATTAGTAAACTGTTAAAAGCAGAACCTAAAATAGCATGATGTGAAGTTGGCAGGGAAGAGTAAGGAAGATTAATCCCCACTGATCCCACCTTGTTACAGTCTAACAAACCTTGGGGGTTGTCAGAATAGAAGTAATGATTTCAGCTTTACAAATGAAGAAACACAACACAGAAAGTCTAAATAAGCTACCCCAAAACACGCAGCTACTTGGTTCTAGAACAGGCTCAGGTCTGCTGAGTCACAGGCTAGCACCCAGTCCTGAACAGAAAATTTCTTAACTTACGTGAAACAGGGTGGAAATTTTACGACGCCACACGTCTTTTCAAAGACGAAGAAAAAGTGCAAGGATATACATATATATATATAGTTTAATGTATTAAAAAATCACTATTTAAAAAAAACATTTTATGAAGCATTAGATAGCAGGTCCATCACAATGAAAATGTTAAAATTATCCATTAGCACATGTCTAGGTTCTCAATATGTACCCCTGGAAACACACTATACTTTGGATGATAAAGAACAGCATTATAATTGCATAAATGATTCCTAAAAACAGTTTTAAAACACTAAATAACTTATCTTTAATAAAGGTAAATTAATACCACCACTGTGCTCAATTAGTTCGCAGTTTCAAAACTATCAAATAATTTTATACTATGCATTTAATAAAACCTACTTTTACTTGTATAAAAACATTAACTCAAATAAATTATTATTCTTAGATGGACAGATAAGTGAAAAAGAAACCTTGCAAGTTAAAATGGCCTCATACTAGAATAAGATGGATCCTCAATCCAATATGACTAGTGTTTTTATAAGAAGAGGACAGGAGACACAAAGAGAGGAGAAATTTGACAACTGAGGCAGAGACTATGTCACAAACAAAGGAATGCCAAGGATTTCCAGCTACTGCCAGAAGCCAGGAGAGAGGCAGGCATGGAACAGATTCTTCCCTACAGAGTTCAAAGGTAGTATGCATGGCCCTTCTGAAACCTTGATTTTGGACATCTAGCCTCCAGAATTGAGAGAATAAATTTGTGTGGTTCCAAGCCATCCAGTTTGTGGTACTTCATTAGGGCAGTTCTAGAAAACTAAGAAACTGAATTAATGAATACTAAGCCACTGATCCTAGGGGAAATACAAAGTTAGGTTCCTGCAAGCCTCTGATCACAAGGCTTTCATCAACTGAACAACATATATTCTGTTTAAAGAGACTATTTAATGACTAGAATTTGCAAACTCATAGAGGCAGAAAGTAGAGTACGGATTGCCAGAGCTGGGGAGCAGGAGATAAGGATATGGGAGTTAGTGCATAATGAGGATATAGAGAGTTTCTGTTTGGAGTGATGGGAAAGTACTAGTAATGGATTGGTGGTAAGGGTAGCACAGTCTAAAACCCTAATGTAAACCATGGAATATAGTTAATAATAGTACAACTACAATAATATTCTGTAATTGTGACAAATGTATCACAATAATATAAGGTATTGTTAATAAGAGAAGTATACAGGTACTATGTATTTTCTGGATGATTTTTCTGTAAACCTACAACATCTCTAAAAAAAATTTTAAAAAGCAACTAAAGAAACAATGAGATTAAATGCAATCTATGATCCTGCACAGGATGTAATAATGGAGAAGAAAAGGTTCCAAAAGACATTATTGGGACATTTCTAAATACTGGAAGCTTTATATCAGTGTTAATTTCTTGAACTTGATAACTGTACTGAAAGTGGTTACAATAAGTAAATATCCTTATTGTCAGGAAATGTCCATGGAAGTATTATACATTCAAGAAACATGATGCATTACTTTCAAATATTCAGAAAGTAGATACATACATAGACACAGAGACAGACTGATAGACAGATGGACAGATGGAATGATATGGCAAATGTGGCCAAATGATAAAATTAGTGGATCTGGGTTTTTGGGTAAGGAGGGGTATGCTGGAGTACTCTACATGGGTTTTATATTATTTTTGCAACTGTCCTGTAAGTTCGAAATTATTTCAAAATCAAAAGTTTAAAGGGAAAAAAAAGAGTATTTAATATATATGTGGTTGATTCATTAACATTGAACTCACGGCTAACAAGCACTATAATGCATGCCTGAACAAAGCTTATCTAACGTACTTTTTTCCATAAGAAACATCACAGTCTTTTTGTGCTCAGAAATACTAGACAGTGCTTAACACTACACTTGGGGGTCACTTCAAACAGTGAATTCACCAACAAAACCCACAAAAATGAAAAAAAAAAAAAAGATAGCACTATAGATACCACAAAAAAAAGACACTTGTTACCAGTATGAGAGCTGAGACAAGAGGGCCGAGTATGGCCTTGTTTGACCTGGGCTGGAATGGGAGACACAAACCTTTTCCTCCTCTGCACAAGTTCGAATAACCGTAAAAACACACAAGTATTGATTTTGGGGTTACAAATAAATTTTACTGAGTAGGCAATATAATGTAAATATATGTAAATATAGAATTCACGAATAATGAGAACTGACTGTTGTCTAGTGAGAAATAATTTAAAATATCCAGAAATTCCGACATGGGATTTCACTACTTAGAAAACCAAATGACTAACAACACTACTGGAAATGAAACTACAGAGGTAATAAAAACTGGGGGGGGGGGGGGACAAAAGAAAGATGCTTAAAACTGAAATGAGGAACTTACTCATTGGATGGAGCTGATGGCTTTGCTTTTGTTAACTCTTCACCTAATTAAAAGATTAAATAATAAGAAAGAAAATCATATGAGTAATTATATATATATTTTTTTCTTGCATGGGCAGGCATCGGGAATCAAACCTGGGTCTCTGGCATGGCAGGCAAGGAGTAATACAACATTTTAATGTAAACAGAAACACTGCACACACACCCTCAATACTATGAACAATAAAAATTATGGAACTGCGGATGCACAGGTGGCTCAGTGCTAGAATGCTAGCCTTCCATGCGGGAGACCCAGGTTCAACTCCCAGACTATACAACCCCCCCAAAAAAATTATGGATTGCTAATGTAAATATAATTTAAACAATTACAAATAAAAAAGTATATTTTTAACAAGTTTCCTAATAGCTGAAGAATATTAAAATAGCTGAATTTCTGCTAAAATGATGTCTTCTAACATCTCTGGTAAGAAACTATTTACGTCAACTAAACTAGGATATATGTTAAAATAAAATTGCTATTTTATGTTAAAGAGAGAAAATATGAGCTGCAACCTAAAACTCAGAAGAAATGTTTAAATATTTATGTAAATTTGACTCAAGGATATTTATTAATATGAACCATGAAAGCATTCTTCAAGTTCTAAGAATAATATTAGTGATTATTATACAGACCAAAAGTAGCTGTTAAATCTTAAAGGAAGAACCATCTTTATAAACTAAAAATTTTCTAACAACCTAAAGCAACAGTCTCTATACAACTGTCTTTGGTTCTGTTTCCTTTTACATCTGTAACGTGAATTATTTTATAAGCAACTGATAAACAGGGGAACGGGATCAGTAATGTGAAAAGCACGTTGGTTCAGAAGCAATTGTTCCTGCACCATGATGTTTTAACATCACCAGTGCAATGTACACCAAAATGAAGTTAACTGCCTAAGACTACACAAAACATCCATACTATACGTGATACCCATTCATACCACATTCTTCCTTTTGGCACAATTTGGCCATCTGTTCTGCTTCAAAGCGCTTGTGGAACGCTGTTCTTCTTCATCTTAGTAATAATCTCCTTAATCTTCATGTTCTTCACATATCTTACTATCAAGCTACATTTACCATTTCTTTTTTAAAGGTAAAATTCTCCTTCTATTGGGTAGTTTACATTAATTTAATAGGTCTTTTAAATTGCATTAGCTTTTTTAAGATGGATGTTAGTTTTTGTCGTGCTCTGTTTACAAAGCTGCATACCTTTTGAGGAGGCTGCTTCAACCCTATTTTTCCCATAAGCCTTGTTATTTTTAATGCATGGTCCTGCAGAAGTTTATTAACATCCCTAAATTTTTTAGCATAAAAAATTATGCTTACTTATGCTAAAGTAAGTTTTTTAACTTACTCTATTAAAAAAGTATACACGAAAAATTTCAATTGTGATACGACTTAAAAACGAGTCAAGTTAAAGAGAGTATTCACCTTATAAACACTTTCCAGCTCACGAGGCATAGTTATGCCAAATAGTTTAACATTTTTAATCAGAAGTTACTATTCAACTTTGTTAATTTCTGAAAAATGTAGCCATGTAAAAGCTTAAGACATGTCTTTAATGTTAAAAAAATAACAGAGATACATTGTCTTCTGTTTAAAATACGCATCCTTCTATTCGGTCTTTAAGACCCATAAGACCGTTTATTTCTATAGCTTCATAGGGCTGAAAGATTATCAAACTGCATGATAAGTTTAATTTACATAAAATAGCCAATTTAAATGTCAAACTTACTAGACAAATTCTGATTCATCAGCACCTGAAACAGAAGTGTAAGAATTGTTATTCAACAAATAATTTTCTTTAGTAATGAAAAAGTTGGCAAATAATATGTTAATACTGAGATAGATAAAATCTACATCTAAATAAATACAACTAATTTCAGTTATTTTTAGTATATCTGCTCAAGCATGATCAGCATTTATGTAAAAAGACATAAAGAAAAAACTTTTGAACAGTTGTTTTATAGGTAAAGAAATAATAATACATGTACCTTTAATACCCAATAAAATGTTTTAAAATATTAATATCTATAGCAGGATACAGTGACTCACTAATTTAAATAATTTAACAGAAGCATTTAGAAAGTCAATGTTCAAATATTAAACTGTCTTTTTTTTTAAGTCAGTAGGTAAAAATATGAAATCTTGCACTTACTGGGCTATGTCTCTAGTAGTACATGGAGGAAAAAAGAAAGAAAGAGTGTTCAGTTTAGAATTTAAAATACAGTATTTTCTTGCTCTAATAAGTTCTCTATTCCCAAATCTATCATTATTGGTGGGGGGTGTGGGACTTATGCTAGATAAGCACACTGGGCAACAAAGGATTTTAAAAATCCTCTTTTCAAACCCCATATTAACTACTAAAATTTTTCTGATTATTACTTATTTTCTGAGACTCAAATCAGACATGTTCATTATTTTTTAAAAAGATCAGAAAGAGAAAAAAGAGCACAAAGGAGAAAAGTTCAAATCATCCATGCTCTCACTACCCAGAGATAAATGCTTAATTTTTTTGGTATATATTTCTCTAGGTTTTTAACTAGTTATGCACTTCCACAATAAAAATTTGTAATAGCTTCACAACTTCCTATTTCATATATATACAACATAATTTAGGCAGCTCCCTTTATAATCCAACATTAATCTTAATGTTAAAATAGTAGTGGCACAATAAAACCTCACTCTGGAAATTTTTTTCTGGAGGAAAAAATATTATAAAATTAAAAATTCTAAAGTACATGACTGGAATAAAACACTTTTCCAAACAAATGTATGGACTATTTAAACTATATAATAATTAAATAACATGAAATAGTGAGAACTTTTATTCTCCATTATCAAGGAGAATATGATTTTGTATACAACTGTCATTCTAAGACATGCTTTTTTTCCCCCATTGTTTAGCATTTCTGGACCTAAGGATATGTCAGCATCAGTGGAAAGACTGATCATGGTAATATTATTTTTCTCCTCAAAACCTAAATATGGAGAATTGAGGAGCTGACCACTATCACTAAGAATCCTTATATTTTTCTTTCCTTTTATGAAGAATCAGGAAAAGCAAATGTTGTAGTGACAGAAAAAAAAAAGCAAAGATATTAAATTAATGGATTAATTTTGGGGGGGGATTATCTGTTTCACAAAACATGGAAGAAAAACTTTAAAAGTACATGAGGAGGGCAGGCCAAGTGGCTCAGCAGGCAGAGTTCTCGCCTGCCATGCCAGAGACCTGGGTTCAATTCCCGATGCTTGCCCATGCAAAAGAAAAAAAAAGTACATGAAAGGATTTACACTGCCACTTCACAAAATTTTGCCTGAGAAGTAAAAGCACTGTTTATAAAATGAAACAAATAGCAGAAATAGTGAATTTTCTAGACTTTTGCTATATTGCAAAATACTTTCAATAGCAAGCAAAACCAAGCCAATCCTACAAGCCCATTTGCCTGTATAAAAATTATAAACTAAACATTTCCTCATCCAATGTGTTCAATAATCCATATACAAAGAGGTTAAAAAAAAAAAAGACTTCTATATAACAAATACAAACTTCCTCATTTTCTAACTTACGGATATTGCTGGGGAGAGTGTTATATTCCCTACAGATACTTTTAATTCATCCAAAGAAGCCATTGTGTGATGTGAGTTATTTGGATGCACAGGTTTGATTTCTATCCGGTACTTCTTTGGTTCTTCCTCTTCAGAGTCAGAATCACTAGATGAGTAGAAATGGTTCTCTTTGGTATGTGAGTATCAGTTAAAGAATTTAATTTTTAAATTGTCTCAGCAAAACTAGTTTTTCATACTTTTTAAAAAAAAAAGAACAAAAAACTTAAGAAATAAGATGAACCTTACAGAAATACTTTTAGTTATTAAAAACACGTCAAATGAAGACTGTGGAATCATAGTTCATTAGAATTCACTAAAATCTTGAGGCTTCAGATAAGTAATAGATTACTTTGCTATAATTATCTACTTATATGCCAACACAAATCCTAAGAATATCCGGATGATGAAAGGATATCATTCTGATTTACTTCTGGTTTAATACTATAGCCTTCTTCATCTACATCAGGAATGTTCTAGGAAAAAGAGTAAAGAGTTACGGTAATGACAACTGCAATGTACAAAATATTAAAGACTAGCAAAAGAGCCTAACTATTATATTACATGAGAATGAAATCATTCCTCAAATATCAAAAGATTAGTAACATTATTAACACTGTGGGAAAATTCTGTTTTTATAGTTAATTAGCTCCGAATCACACAGTATGCTTCAGATGTGTGAAAAAGGGAAGCACTGCAAAATGAAACAGAATAAACATAATTTCAGGCCAAGAAATCTCCAAGGTCAAAACCAATTTAAACAGCTCAAAATTTATAGTTTCTATTCTGAATCAGGAAGAGTAAGTGACGCTAAAAAAAAAAAAGTACTATCGAGTTACATTTGCTTTCTATAAATCAACCGAGAACTATTCCCCATACTGTAAGAGGCCCTACGGAAACGTAACATCCAGTTACTCCCTTTAAGCTACTGATGATGTGGGCGAGCTGATCTTGGCACTGGACACCGATGGCTGTGAGCATCCACAGAAGAAGACAACTAGACAATATGCGCCTCCTAAGGGAAGTAGCCTTGATAAACAAAACAAACAAGCAAAAACCAAAAATTGTTAGCCTAAGTCTAATCAAGTCTCTAGATCCAAATATCAATTTACAGAATATGAAGTAGAATACAAGAAATACACTCTGGGAACACAATCAACAAAGCCCAGACTGAAAGGAACTACAAAACAAAGCACTGGTCTCTTCAACAAATAAATAGAAAGCTAAAGAGAGAGAGAGGAAAGGAAGAACATAATCGATTAAAAGATATATAAACAATTTCAAAGTATAAAAAATATCATGATAGGAGATAATGAGAAATTTGAACACTGAATGGATATTTGAAAATACAATGGAATTACTGTTTATTATTTTTTGGTATGACATGATATGGTGATTATGCTTTAGAGATATATAATGAAGTATATGCAGATGAAGTTACAGTATTCCGGAATTTGGGCAGGGAAAGTGGATGGGCAGGATTAGATATGGGGGTAAGTTTTGTGGCTACTTATTGGATACGTGGTGGATTATGATAACATTTTGTGTACTTTTGTTTATGTTCAAAATTCTCCATAATAAAAAGTTAAGTAATCTATTTTGGAAATCAAAACTATATAAAATAACAGAAGTTGTTATAGATTATGACTCAGAATAAAGGTATTTAAAAAGCATTTTAACTATTTCAAAAAGGGTTTTTCTGTCTACACCATAAAATTCCCATAGGTGGAAGGAAGCGGAAATGGTACGACAAATGAGGGGAAATAACGTAAAAAAAATACATAAAGAGGAACAAATATTTAGTTCAGGTGCTCAGGAAAGGAAACACTCCTCTGAGTATGCTTTTTTATATAGTTTTAACTTTTAGAAGCAAGTTAAAGGAAACTGGCCATAATTGAAAGCAGATGAGGAGCAAATAAATATTATAGATACTGTGAGAAGTGAGAGGTGATATAGGAAAGCAAGGTCCTCTAAGAAAAAAGAAAGGATAGGATAAAACAAAGAGGGTACTTTAAAAAGAATCCCCTGTTCCTCAGGAATTAGGGGGAAAAAAAAACCAGAAGGAAAAGAATAGGTATTTGTGTAGAAATGCTAGTGGATGTGTGGATAAACAAATTTTCACCCAAATCTTATAAGGTGAAGAAGTAAAAGTGAAAGAATATTTAAGTGCAGTTGGGGGAGGGGTGGCAGGTGAAGGGAGAAGACTAACAGTCTAAGGAAATGGAAACTGACTGGAATACTAGAATACTGAACATACAGTTCACAAGAGCATCAATATGAGATGGAAATAAAAAGACTACCAAGACAATTAAAACTTTACTAAGATACTATTTCTTACCCAAAAAACTAGCAAAAAATCAAAATCTTGAAAATATAACTCTGCTAGTTAGACTGCGGGGAAACATACTCACACTTGCTGGTGTAAGTACAAAATGGTACAATTAATGGAGAGAAATTTGACAATATCAAACAAATTGCATATGTATTTATCCTTTTACTCAAGGATTCTGCATCTGTGAATTTACCCCAATGATGTGAAAATACTATGCACAGGGTTATTCATTAAAGATTATTTGTAATCTTTGGAAAGAAACTAAATGTCCAAATATAGTTGAGTAAGATATAGTACATACAGAACTGATATGGAGTAATTTCTAGGAAATACTCTTAAGCGAAAAAGGTCAAGTAAAATAGAGCATATATTATATGATGCCTTTTAAGTAAGAAAGAAGGGAAATAAGAAAACATACATATAACTGCTTAGGTTTAAGAAAAAAACACTGATAGAATAACCAGAACACATGCAGACCGTTACCTAGCATGGAGGCAGAGAGGGCGGAAGGAAAACAGGAAGGAGGAACACTCCTCTGAGCATGCTTTTTTATATAGTTTTAACTTTGAGAAGCATGTTAATGTTTTGCACATTCAGAAAATAAAATTAAATCAATGACAACGGGAAGGGAGAATCTAAAACTGAAAGCAAATGGAAACAAATGAACCAAATTATATTTTAAACAAACATTGTAACTACATTGAAAGTGAAATAAAAAGAGAGAACTAATCCAAGTAATTTATGAACACAATAATAACTAAATATTCTGGTCTTTTAATAATAACTAAAAGGGAAAGAATTCCAAACAAATCCTGAACTTTTTTAGTAGGCTTATTTATTTATTTTTGTAGTGGTATATATTTTATAGGGTTGAGCAAATAAGTAAAATTCTGTTCTCACCAAGGAAGAAAGTGACTTATAAATATGGAATACAGGAAAGCAAGAAAGAACCCTTGGGGATAGACTGGAATTGAGAGTATTGGATACGAACTCATATTTTCTAAAATACGTACATATACATATAGATGCACATATATATACATGTACATATACACACAGATGTATGTATATATGCATGTTTCCTAGCTCTGTGAGCAGAAAGAGCCAAGGAGTGATACTCAGTAGTAACAAATACACCACGGTCTCTCCATTTTGGTCTCAAGTCTTCTCCACTAAATGGATCTAGGACTTCTCAGAGAAGGGGCTGTTTCCAGAGTTTTGGAAGAGTAAGTACAAGCACCTGGAGAATCCTGTCATGTCAAAAAATAAGAAACACTCAAAAAATGATGGGAATCAGAACTCACGGTGAAAACTAGCTGCATGCCCTTGAACAGCTCACGACATCCACTTTGCCACAGTTCTTTCATGAATGCTAATTATAAGAACCTACCTACTGTTTGGCTTTATATGCAAATGTATTCTATGTACTTCAGGTATATTAGTTTCCGAAAATTTCAAATGAAATGGTTCACATTTTTCAAATAAAACAGTTTACATTTTTCATATAGACTGTTCATGAAATGACTCCTCTTTTTAAAGCTAAATTGCTAAGAAATTTTATAAATGACCTTGATTACATGATTTAAACAGTTTCTTATTTACATATATATGATGTGAGCTGGAACAAGGCATTCTACATTTGACAACAGATCTAGCTTTTTCACATCTATACAATTGTTCTAGGCAGAGTTCTATAAATTTTGTCCGCCTGCTCCCTCTGTTTCCAGTTAGCAATCACTGTAGTGTATCTATCAAAGGACCTTAACTTTCAAAAAAAAAAAAAGAATGATGGAAGCTTGTCATAAGGAGAAAGAAGTCAGCCTGAAAGAGCTCCCATCAGCAAAATCAGGAACAACTAAACTAAAACACCAAAATAATTAAATACAGTAATGAATAACCACTGAATAAAAAAGGAATTCATGCGCCAAAATTGGTAATAAATAGATGGATAGGCAGATAAATAAATAGAAAACATACAAACAAACAAATGGAAGAGAAGGAGGACTCTTGTTATAGTAAAATGCCAAGTGCTGACTGGTATGTACAGGAAGTGCTGGAGTTGAAATCACCATTTTGCAATGATCACAGTAAAGAATGAATCAGGCAAGAATCAGCAATGGATGCTAAATCTTGGGAGAATTTCTTATAAGGATCAGGATATTTGCAAGGTCTTAAAATATCTCTCTTCAGACTGCTTATTAGTTGCAAAAGAAAAAATACAGTAATTATAGTGGGGATAAATCTAATAACACCTGGACCAGACGATCAAAATAAACATTACCAACGAGGGATGGACACTGCAACCCTCCAAATGTGATCTCCTTAGAGAGATACAAAACTTAAGAAATATTACAACCAATGATTCACTATCTGAATTTAATCATGAGGAAATCATCAGAAAAATACTATGAGGGATATTCTGTTTTTAAAAGGGGGGAAGAACGGTATTCTTTAAAAATGTCAATGTCAAAAAAGACAAAGGAAAATCGTGGAACTAGTCCAGATTAAAAGAGGGACATGACAACTAAACCTTACATGACCCTACATTTACTCTTGTACTGGAGGGGGGAAATGCCATCAAGGTCATCACTACGTTGACAAAATTGGAATACAGGTCATAGATCAGCTGGAAGTACTGGATTGATGCTATATTTGCTGAAGATGATTGCTACTGTGGTTAGGCAAGAGAATATTACTATCCTTAGGAAATAATACACTTAAGGATTTAGAGGTAAAGGATCATACTGTACATAATTTATGCTCAAATGAATCAGAAAGAAATATTATACACATACATAAACACATGTATATACATATATAAAGAAAACACAAATGTTAAAGCAAATGTGGCAAAAGTAAAGGGTACACCACATTCTATTTTATTCTTGCATTTTTTGTAAGTTAGACATTATTTCCAAATTAAAAATTTTTATATCAAGAAGAGAAATAAAAAAGAATGTCAAGGAATGAGAGTTATAATTGGGCAGCCAAAGTCCTTCTACTGGCTGGTTTGCTAGTCTTTCTCCAATCACTTTCTGAAGCTCAGCAGAGAGGCTGTAAAACATTACAGACTGAAAGGCAGGGACAGCGCAAAGGCCAAGGAGAACTGAGAACAGTATTTATACAGCTATGCGTTCCAGGCTGTGTAAACAGTCTAATGCAGCCAAAAGTCAGTTACAGGACTGGATTAAAGGCTAGAAGTAAAAAAAAGAAAAAAAAATTCTGATAGAGGGTAAAGAGCAGATTTCACAGATAAAAAGTTGACAAGTAATGTGTTATGACCTTAGAATTAGAGACTTTCTTTGAGGTCTACATAGTGCTTGTTAATATGCAAATAATACATAAAAATACTTGAACAACAAAGAAGCTTTTTCAAGCTTTATTTCTATTCCAAGAGCCCTACAAATTTACCAGATATTTTGTTTCTCACAGGTTCGATTTAGGATTTGATAACTGATGCTACTTTTAAATTTGTTTACAATGTACTATATAGTATGATTAATACTTATGTAATAATATAAAGTAATATTGAACTGCTTTTTACATGGTTGCATAAGCTGCTTTACGGCCCAACCTCTTAAAAATTACAACTATAAACTCTGGTCAAAATATCCAAACAAAACAAAACAAACCTATCTAAAGGTACTGGAGAGAGTAACTCAATGATGGCAGATTTTGGAGGGAAGCTGACCTTTGGAAGAAGGGTGAGTTTCCCATTTTTACAGATTCTAGCCTTAGAGAAGTTTGTAGCTGATAGAAACCTGAAGCCTTTCTAGCCTGAAGGATCAGGGGACAGAACTGAGGGCAACCACAGATGTTAGAAACTGAAGTGGTCTTCCCAGAAAGTAGGAATCCCAGATTCCACATATGTAAACTCTGCCCAAATCTCTAGCTGAGTTCTGAAACATGAATGCCCAGGACAGACTCCAAGCAACATTGCTAAGGTTAAAAGAATTAAAATGAGATTTGAGCTACAGATCAAGAAAGAGTTTGCAGTTTAAATCCAACTTAATTGTCTCATGAAAAAGTTAATACTTTTCAGAGGAATAAAATAGAAAACAAAGTGTTCACAACATGTATTCACAATGTCCAGATAAAGCCTAAAATTATTCCACATATGAAGAAAAGGCAATATATGACAAATTCTCAAAAAGGGAGGGTAAAAAAAAAAAGGAGTAATGTTTCAACTCTTCACTTGAGCTGGTAAAATCTCAATACTAGTAGAGTGGAACAAGTTACACACGCATAATACCTAGAACAACCCTTAAAAAGCTACATAAAGAAATATACTTAAAAAAACACTACAAAAAAGTTAAACAGAATTACAGTATGACAGTACTTCCAATTCTAGGTATATACCCAAAAGAACTGAAAATAAGGATTCAAATAGATTCTTGAACACTGATGTTCACAGTAGCATTCACAATAGCCAAAAGGTAGAAATCACCCAAGTGTCCACTGAGAGATGAATGGATAAACAAAATGTGGTACATCTTTACAATGGAATACTATTCAGCCATAAAAAAGGAATGAAGTTCCAATACATGCTACAAAATGGATAAACCCTGAAAACATACGCTGACTGAAAGAAGTCAGACACAGAAGGCCATATAATATATGATTCTCTTATAAGAAATATCTAGAGTAAGCAAATCCATAGAGACAGAAAGCAGATTAGGGGTTATCAGGCTGGGGATAGGTGGAACAGGGAGCTTAAAGTGTGCAGAGTTTCTGTTCAGGATGATGAAAAAGTTTTCATAACAGATGCTGTATTGATGGTAGCACAGCATTGTAAATGTAATTAATGCTACTGAATGTAAACTTAAAAATGGTTAAAAGGAAAAATTTTATGTTATATACACGCTACCAGGATTTTTTTTTAACTATATAAATCAAAATGGAGTTCTAAAAAAAGGTTAAAATAACTCACAGGAAGACAAGAAAAAAAAAAAAAGACGGAACAAACTGAAAACAAAAAGCAAAATAGCAAATTTGAGCGCTCACATAAAAATAATTACATTAAATTTAAATGGTCTAAATATACCAATTAAAAGACAAAGCTAAGCAGAGTGGATTAAAAAAACATGATTCAACTATACGCTATCTAAAAGAAATTCATTTCAAATATAATGTCATAGGCACGTTGAAAGTAAAAATGAAAAAGATGTAACGTGAAAACAACAATTTTTTAAAAGCAATAGTAACTATCCTAATATCAGATAAAGTAGATTTCAGACAGACAATTACCAGGGACAAAGAGGGACACTACGTCCACAAAAAAAACTTGTACACTATTTGTAATACAGCCCAAAACTGGAAAACAAAATATCCTAAAATATATGAATAACTAGACAAACTTTGGTACTTCCATACCATGAAATACTTCGCAACAATAAAAAGGAAAAACCTATTCATAGAACACAACAACCTGGATGAATTTCTAGAAAACTGTGCTGAGTAAAAAAAAAGTCATCTCAAAGGATTACTTACTGTATGATTCCACTTACATAATATTCTTGAAACGACAAAATTACAGTAATAGAGAAGAGGTTAGTAGTTGCCACAGGATAAAAAAGGGTGGGGCTTAGAGGGAAGTAGTTATGGTTATAAAAGGGCAACCAACAAGAAGGATCCTTGCAATGATGAAAACATTTTGTTCTTGACTGTGTTAATATCAGTTTCTAATTATGACACTGTACTATAATTCCGTGAGATATTACCACTGGGAGAAACTGGATGAAGGGTTCATGGGACTTCTTTATACTATCTTTGTAACTTCCTATAAATCCATAATTATTTCCAATTTTTTATAAAAAAGCAATTCTCAGTAATACCAGCTTTTCAATGCTACAAACTTGCTATTAATAAAAACTGTCACATTTCTGTTTACACCTTTGCCCAATTCAATCCATGGTTTCCATATAGGGCCCCACACTACTGAAACAAAGTACTAAATCAAAATCAGCAAAAAAAAAAAAAAAAGCAGTGCGGTGGCAATTTAAAGAAATATATTGGAATGGAGCTCAACTGTCAATGGACTCTATCTCTTTGTTATGAATGGAGAAATTTGGAGGGAAAAAAGGCAACTCACACTTTCCTGGTCAACCTTTGAAATATATGGTCCCTTGAAATAATTATTTTTTTAATTACACAGACCTTAAAAAAGGAACAAAAAGAGAATAATTTCCCTAAAACATAGCCTATTGAAAGTTTTTAAGTAATTAGTAAGACATATATGTCATGAATAAAAGAGAAAACAACAAAAATGAAAACTCCCCTTTTCGGCTGACCACTACTGTAATCTCTCTCCACGAAAGTGACCACAATTAAGTTTGCATAATTTATTCTAAAAATAGAAGATAACATATATACCACAAGTCTGTATTTATTTCTAAAATCTAAATATTTAAGAAATCATACTAACTTTTGTTTTGTGAGCTCTTTCCATATCAGAAGACAGAGATCAACCTAATTCTACATCTGACTAGTACCCATTTTGATGGAACCTTTGCTGTTTCTAGTTTTTGCTAATATAAACAATGCTAAAATAAACATCTTTCTCTTTTTCTATATATCTTGAAAAAGTTTTATGAGTATGGCCCTAACAACAAATTCCTAGGAGTGAAATTGCTTGATGAAAAAGAACATGAATTTTTAATTGGAGGAGATACTGCCAAATTATCCAGAAAAGAGACTGTACCAATTTACATTCCTACCAAAACTATGAGTGTATCAAATTTATAAATGCAGGCAAATATAGTAAGTGAAAATAAAATAGTGGCTCCATTCTACTTTGCATCAGAATGAGACTGCAATTTGGAGCAATATTCATTATGTTTATTGATAGTTTTAAATATTTTTTATGAAAATGGTTTGATTTTGTCTTTTGTCCTTTTCCTACTGAGTCCTTACTTTCCTTTTGCTCCTATTTATATAAAAATTTTATAAATGAAAATAATTAGCACCTTGTGAACATGTGTTGTAAATATGCTCTTCAGTTTGTCTTTGGTGAGTCCTGTTTTTTGGTGTATTTTTAAAAGTTAATTTTTCCCTTCCACACAAATTTATCAATTATTTCCTGACATTAGAATTTTGTGTACACTTCAAAAACCCTTTCCTAATTCCAGATAAATATTGACTAAAGTTCAAAACTGATAATACTAGTCAATGAGAGAATTAAAAACGCTTTATTTAAAAGGAGTATATATAAAATTAAACATGAAGCTAAAGAACTTTTAGTGTTGCAATCATCAAATACAATGCTACAAATAATTCAGAAATAAAAGGCATGATGAGTACTTAAAGCAAATGCCAAAAACATCTAGGGACATTTTCATTATTTAGTAAACCCAGGGTACCAAAATACACAAGTGGTAAGATAAATAAAATAATTCAAACACCCTGAGGTTTTAACCACAGAACTCATTAGAAGCTACTTCTTTACTTTCACTATAAATTTATTTACAAATCATAACTTCCTTAATTTAAAGTTGAAAATTTTAACAAAAGTACTAATTTTATTTTAGCTAAGTAACATAAAACATAGTGGTTCACAGAATATCTGTAGTTCTTTTTCTGTTACACCATTATGCCGTAAAAGATGAAAGTGTATCAGGCCAAAGCAAACAATAGTTATACAAGCAAGACAATAAGTAAAGGGGACAGATAGTTTGACCCTCTTATACTTATCAACATGACCAGTGTCTAACAATCAGTTTGAAAAATGTGTGTCTGTCTACCCAGTACTTCTAGCACTTGATAAATCTACTCTACCAATCTAACCACAGAGAATTCCATTTGATATCTTCTTGAATTGTATTAAAGAAATACAATTAAACAAGAAATATAAACAAAACTTCAATTTTTAAAACAAAACAAAAGGCACAGAAAATACAGACCATAGTTATTATTGCTAGTATACTGTCTAAAATGACAATCTCTTCAACGAAACTCAATTCAGGAATAGATAACATAGTATTTGTTTTCATTTTCTTTTTTTTTCTTAATATGGTAGTACTTTAATAGATCTGAGAATAAATTAGTAAAAACACCACATTTTAGAATGCAATATGCAGACTGAGCTCCAGCATGTTTCCCAAGAAAAAGCAATATAATATAGCACTACTCCAATTTTAAAGTAAAATGTCCACTTTTCAAAGGTAATGTTAGAAATACCTTCTCCTATATAATAGGAAACCATCTGGCAATATAAAGCCAAAACTGCAAGTTAAGAAAAATTTTAATATTAAATGTACAACAACATGGTAAGTATTTCTCTTTGAAAAGATTGGTAAACAACTATATCCATCTCTGCTGGGTTTCCCTAAAGAAAAAAGCTAATGTATTATATCAAAATAAATCTACTTACAAGTGAATCTGAATCAGGGCATTCCCTATTAAAACAAACAAAGTATTAGATATATTTAATTATTTAAAATGTTTGCTAATTATATTATTCACAAATTATTTACGTTGGTATTTAAATAAAACTTTCTTACTGAACTCTATATTTTGGGAAAACAAAACATGAAGATTAAAATTTATCAAGTTATTTAAATTTTTTTATACAAAAGCACTCCTATCTCCACAATATATGGCAAAATAAAACATACATAGCTTACAAATACTCTAAAAATTATTTTCAGAAATACTTTCCTTCCATGAACTTAGTCACGCACCATATTAACAAAATTGCCAGGATTTCTAGTGGCTTTTAATTTTTAAGTAGAAAAATTAAAAAAAAAAAAACTCAAAGAAGAAAATTTGGCTTAAAAAAAAAAGTCGATTTAAGTCAAAATCAGTGGATAAATTATTTTTAACACCGTAGACAAATTTAATTTTTATTGGTAAATAATGGTAAATGACATTTTAAATCAAATTTTAAAAATCTGTTTCATTTGAAGTATTTCTATAGCCTAATATATACGGAAGTCAAAACTGTATATGTTTTTTCCAAATATGTTAAATAAATAGACTTTGAGTTGGAATAATTTTCTAGTCTAATATAATATGTGGTTGAGAATAGGTATTTATCATTTAACTGATAAACACTGAGTATAGATATAAGCTAGTGAAAACTATTTTAAATGTAAAACTAAACCATACAGTTTACCAACCTTCTCAATTAAGCAGATAAAGATCCACAGATGCAAAATTAAGGTCAGTGAAACCATGAGAAATAAAGTTAGAAGAATTTCTATCTATCTATCTATCTAATCTATCTATCTATCTAATCTATCTATCTATCTATCTATCTATCTATCTATCTATCTATCTATCTATCTATCTATCTATCTATCTATCTATCTATCTATCTATCTATCTATCTATCTATCTATCTATCTATCCACTCCATAACAAATTTGCAAACAAAAATTGGAGTGCAGATATAAAAGACATTTGGGTCACTTACATGCTCTTTGGCCTGAGATAATTAATGCTATACATAATATCAGAAAGTGCCACTTTAATAACGGATTGAAAACATACTGGCATTAGGTACCTTAACAGCCAAATGAACAATAAAAAGCACTAAATTAATATATTGAGGCATTAAATAGATAATCTCTACCAACCCAAAAACTAAGCACAAACCAGAAAAATAAACAAATTGAAGTGCTTTGTGAAAGGAAGACAGGATGGAATAGACTGGAAAAATGAGAAAAAGAAGGAAATGACCACACTGATCTCAAATCAAACTGAGGCTCTGAAGACAGAGGGTAAATACAGAATTTATATATACTCACTTTAAAAAATCGCTTAAAACTGCAAATTTGAAATATAGCTTCCTTAACATACTGGTAGATGAGGAATATTAAATCAAAAGCATATGTATATGCATGAAGCATGATACTAATCATTTACTTACTGTGTGGTTCTAGATACTTTTTAAAGAGATGGTGAAAATCACAATATAAATTTCATAAAACATTATAAAATATTTTCTGTGAAAATGATAATTTATTGTAGGTAACCCCATTATATTATTTGAGCATGATATCTAAAGTTCATAGTTTATTTCTAAATCTAATCGTTTACCGCTTAAGAATTTTATTGCACATTCCAGTTGCTATCTGGTAAGCAGAGTAAAGTTTCTCCAAGTTGAATCAAATCAATGAAAAATTGAAAACTACATTTAAAAAAAAGCATATTATACACTGAGGAAATGCTCTACAAAAAATATATAATAATAAATTCAATCCCAGAGAATCAAATCACTTAAAATATAACACTTTTTAAAGATATAAAATTTTAATATAAAACTAAGTGTTAAAATTCCAAATAGTTTATTTAATGGCCTTCAGTCAGAACTCTTCCAGTATTTATGGCAAACATACATCTGTTTGGCTTCACAGTAGGCTATGTGAGACCCAGAAGGACAAGCTCTGAGCAAGATTCCTCTTTCACAATCACTGGCATTTCAAAAGCCTTCAGGGCTCAGATGTATGACAAGGGTTTCTGGCATTTCAAGCAAAGTGAATTTTAACATTTTTCTTGCCAGAAAGTACTAAAGAAAATGAATGAATTCTGCCCTAGTTTTCTCATTGGTATAAATATCTCAATATCTAAGTGGTTTAATGATCACATTAGGAAATGATTGATTACAAAACACTATTTTAAAAACATGGAATATTCAAAAATATTATTAGCTCCCTGAATCAACAAACAGTTGTAAAAGCCATACATTATAAAAATACTTTAATTTAAGGCTATCGCCCTTGACAGGAAAGTCACTAACACATGAGTTAGCTAAATTTTTAAAACTCACTTATAAAATCAAATGTTTGGACTTCAACATGTACATCCAATGTTATAAAAAGTAAACAGATTCTATTACCTTAGGAAAGCAACCTCTTCTCTTAAATGCTTAAGACATTTTTAGAAGAAATGGTGAATGTAGATATATACCACTTCGAAACTGGTCACAGTTTGTTAACCAAATAAAGATTCAGAAAATTAGAATGGGAGAAACTCAGATGACAAATAAAGGCAGGAAGCAACAACTCCCAAAGTACAAGTTGTTCTCTTATATCAAATATAAGAAGACCCACCAAAATAATACATCTCATCATAGTTCCACTGATTATGCTAGAGAAGCTGGGAATTTAACTTTTAGCCAACGTTAGTGGATCAATAAATCACTCAAGACTTTTAATTAGCATATCTTCAGTCTAAACAGGTTGAGTAATTATTATATGGTTCCTTTAATTCTACTTTGAATTAAAGTTGATTAATCATAGCTCAATGAGTCCCAATTCTGGGTGCATATTAGGAGTCACATTGGCTATTTAAAACAGAACAAACCAAAACACTGTGCTGGGTCCTTACCCAGAGACTCTGATTTAACTGGTCTGAGGTGAGGCCTGGGCATAAGGTTTATGTATTTGAATTTCCCGTAAAACTTAAACATGTAGTCAACTTTGAAAACTCCGCTTAAATAATACTAGTTCAATTTCTTATATGCTAATTATATACTCTTCGTATACTAATTTCTTATTGTTTAAAAAAAGGCAAAATCAGATTTATAAATAGATCTAATACTACATCTAAAAGTGATGGACTAACGTAAAGAGTAAAACATATTACGGCTTTTTTCCTCTGTCACTTAGAACTTTCCATTTATGGATACATTTATCACTATGTTCTTATATTCTTAGAGTTGTCTAAAAGGCTTATCATCATATATTGTTAAACATGAATTTTCTTTTAGGCATTAGGATTTTGAAGAATTTTTAGTTTATTTACCGTCCTTCCGCGTAATTTATCAGAGTATGCACATATTTTATAAAAAACAAGAGTATCTAAAATTTCCAATTTCCAGATATTAAACATTTCTTCTGTGATATCTTAAAGTTTTAAAATAATTAATATGAAAAAATATTACGAACTAAAATCAAAGAACCAGCAAATGTATTTATTCAGAAAGTTGGTATTCTCACATTTTAGACATATAAATGTTATTTCCAAAAGAAGTTTTTGTTTCAAATTCAAAACAATAGTCTTATTCCTAATCACCTATGAAAATGAAAAACATTTCGCCAGCATTTAAATACTTACACAGACTCTGCATCTTTCTCTTTTTTAATTATCCCTGGCAAAGCAAAAGTCTTCCTTTTCCTTGGCTTTATACCTTTAAAATAAATATACATTGTTACAGAAGCATCAACTGTGCCTGATGAATATATTAAACTTATAAATACATCTTGTATCTTGATAAGAAATTTGGTTATAACCAGTGATGCTAAATTTGGATGAATGGACATTAAGAGTACTAACTGCTAAACCTTAATATTTAAATAAGTCATAGTCTGTTAACACTTTTCTTATGTTATTATAATATAGCCCATTATTCACTAACAGGCTATAAAACATTCACTTGATCACTGAAATTCTCTTTTTTTTCTCTTAAATATCCCCTAAATCACCTCAGGCAAACGTACTTAAGCACATATCTTAAAACTTCAAAGAAAACATACCATTATCATATTAGATGTTGCCATAAAGTATAATTCAAGTTATAGTCCCAATCTAGAAGTTTACGATATATAAACGTGTTGTTTTAAATTAAAAGATGACACAACGGACCCAATTAGAATATAACATGGAAAGCTTATAACACAGCATTTTTGTGCCAATATGTAATCTCTAATATAAACACTGTTATAAATGGGTCCTGCCACAGTTACTGAGGAGCAAATATAATCTTTGATTTTCCTAATACAGCAGCAATTATCCTCTCATTACATGATGAATTATTTTTTAAAGGTTGGTAATGTTATTAACTGTTGATGGAACACAGCACTCAAAGCTGAGCTGCTTACACTTTCAATATGAACAGTTCAAGACCTCAAGTCGGAGCCCAGGGCGAGTTACTTTCACTGAGGATGTGGCGCACCTTCATAAAAAGCCAAAGTCTGACAAGGAGACAAGACTAGCAAATGCAACAGCTGGAAAGACAGACAGGAAACACTTCGTGAGGAATAAAACCAAAATGAATCAAATTCCTTGTTCACAAATGAAGAGAAGAAAAAATAGAAGAACTTTATGATGAGGAGGTATAGTCAGAATCTCCAGTCAAAAATAAACGTTCCTAGAACTTCCAGGAGATGGCCGACTCGAGCAGCTCGAGCTCAGCCCTGCTCCAGGGAAAAGTGAGAGAAGGGACAGGAGGGCCACTCAGGCGGAAATTTGGGAGCGTGGCTGCCCTGGTTGCAGAGGCTGAGGAATTGAGAGGCAGAAAGCTGGAGCCCGGTGCAGAGGCGCGGAGCCCGGGAGAGTGCAGGGACCGGAGGTGGGAACTAGGAAGAAAGCCAGGCCGTGTTCCTTGGTGCGCTACCAGTGACTCACCCCACACCCCACTTACCTGAACCCCATCACCCGCTCCCATTCCCCGTACTCCAGGCGCCCCCACCCCACCAGCCCCCAGGGCATGTACCTACACCTCCTACTCCCACCCCAAGGGCAGCCAGGCCCACCTCTCCTGCACCCCTCCCGAGCACCACCTCCCCTCCCTGTTCCCTGCAGGCTGTTGCCAGCACATAAAGGCTGTAGGCACTGACCTCCATACCTAGGCTATCCCCGCCCCCACCAAGAGAGTCGCACAGCTTCACCCCACCCTCCCCGAGCTCAGCACATCCCTTTACCGCTCTCCCAGGCTTACACATGCTCATAGGCCCCCAATCACGTCACTCAGCTCTGGGAACCGCACTTTACAGCGGTCCTAGAACCGTGCATGCACACAGCCCTCAGCCTCACTTCCCAGCTCTGACAAAGTGCTGAGCTGCGCAGCTGGGTCATATCTGCCCCCAACCATGAAGGCATAATGCTGACCTGCTGCCACAGCTCTACACATATACAAAATGGGCCCTGTGCCTTAGACCAGCACACACCAGAGTTATAACCCCCAGGCTGGTACACCCACAAAGGTACATCCTCCCCAGCCGATGGGCGCCCACGTTCACAAGCATCAGTGTAACATCCCCAACCAGCACCCACACCTGCCCTGAAACAAATCACTGTACTGAGGGCTCCACCCTGTGCCCAGCTCCCTGCTGCACAGCCATACCGCAAACACAAGGTCTTAGACCACTGAATGAAATCAACTCCCAGAGCAAATCAATCAAGGTATTTACAATAGACGAAGACAGCAGATCACTAAGCATATCACAATGCAGACAGATATAGCCCTGCCTAATGACCAACTAAAACACCAGAGGAGACACAGACGTTACAACAACTAATCAAAGATCTTCATACAACTCTGTTCATAAAATAAGTAGGATAGCAAACGACATAAAGGAGATCAAGAAGACTTCAGAAGAGCACAAAGAGGAATTTGAAAGAACAGAAAAACAGTGGAAATCACAGAGATTACAGACTGTCTTGATCAAATAAAAAACATACTAGAGGCACACAATACCAGATGTGAAGAGACAGAAGAAAGAATAAGTGATACAGAGGACAGGATAATCGATGTCGAAGACTTAAAGCAGTAAATGGCAAAAAAAAAAAAAAAAAAAAGGAAAAAATTGAATGGGATTTCAGGGAAATGACAGGCAAAACAAAGTATGCAAATATAAGAATCATTGGTGGCCCAGAAGGAGAAGAGAGGAGTAAAGGGCTAGGAAGAACAGGTCAGAATATAATGGGGCAAAAATTCCCAACTCTCATAAAGGACATAAATATGCAAGTCAAATAAGCCCAAAGAACTTCAAACAGAATAAATCCAAATAGGCCTTCCTCAAGGCACATAATAATCAGTCTGCCAAATGTTGAAGAGAAGCAGAAAATCCGGAAAGTGTAAGAGAAAAACAATCTACTACATACAGGGGAAATCAAATAAAACTGACTTCAGACTACTTATCTAGCACTCAGGAGGCAAAAAGGCAGTGGTATGATATATTCAAGATCCTGAAAGAGAAAGACTTCCAGCCAAGAATTCTGTCCCCAGCCAAACTGTCCTTCAAAACTGAGGGTGAGATTAAAGTTTTCACAGTCAAAGAAGTCCTCAAAGAATATGTCAACAAGAGACCAGCCCTACAAGAAACACTACAAGGAGTTCTGCTGCTGAAAAAAAAAGAGACAGGAGTGGGAGGTCTGAAGGAGGGCACAGAATTGAAGAGTACCACAAAGGGTAATTCAAATAATGCAAAGAGAAAGAGGGAAAAGAATACATAGATCTGACAAATAAAATAAAAAAGAGAAGATGGTGGAATCAAGAAAACGTCTTTTCAGTAATAATTTTGAATGCTAATGGATGAAACTTACCAATTAAAAGATACAGACTGGCAGAATGGATTAAGAAACACAATCCAGCTATATGTTGTTACAAGAGACTCATCTTAGACACAAGGATACAAATAGACTGAAAGTGAAAGGATGGAGAAAGATTACCCATACAAGCTGTAAACTAAAGAAAGGAGTGGCTATACTAATATCAGACAAAAAAAGACTTTTAATATAAAGACATCATAAAAGACAAAGAAGGACACTATATACTAATTAAAGGGTCAATTCACCAAGAAGATATAACAATCATAAACGCTTATGCTCCTAATCAAGAAGCTCCAAAGTACATGAGACAGACATTGGCAAAACTAAAGGGAGCAATAGATGTTTGTATGCGACTTCAATACACCACTCTCCTCTAAAGACAAAACAACCAGACAGAAGATCAACAAGGAAATAGAGAAGTTAAATAACTTGATAAATGAATTAGACCTAACAGACACATATAGGTCATTATACCCCAAAGCACAAGGATATACATTCTGAGCTAGTACTCATGAAACATTCTCCAGGATAGATCATATGCTAGGGCACAACACAGGTCTTCATAAATTTAAAAACATTCAAATTATTTAAAACACCTCTGGGGTGGGCCACGGTGGCTCAGCAGGTAGGAATGCTTGCCTGCGATGCCAGAGGACCCGGGTTCGTTTCCCGGTGACTGCCCATGTAAAAAAAAAACACCTTCTCTGATCATAATGGGATGAAACTGGATCTGACTAACCACCAAAGAATGAGAACTTCTGCAAATATATGGGGATTAAATAACTCACTCTTAAACAACCAGAGAGTCAAAGAAGAAATTGGTACAGATATCAGTAGCTATCTGGAAATGAATGAAAATGAGAATACAACTTATCAGAACTTATGGGATATGGCAAAGGCTGTGCTGAGAGGGGAATTTACTGCCCTAAAATGCCTATACTAAAAAAGAAGAAACAGCAAAAATTGAGGACTTAACAGCACACCTGGAGGAACTTGAGAAAGAACAGTAAACTAACCCCAAAGCAAATAGGAGAAGAGAAATAAGTTTAAAGCAGAGATAAATGAATGGGAGAACAAAAGAATAACAGAAAGAATCAATAAAGCTAAAAGCTGGTTCTTTGAGAAAATCAATAAAATTGATGGGCCATTAGCAAGACTGACAAAAAACAGATGAGAGAGGATGTAAATAAACAAAATCAGAAATGAGAAGGGGTGTGTTACCACAGACCCTGAAGAAATAAAAGAAATCATAAGAGGATGCTATGAACAACTATATGCCAACAAACTAGACAACACCGATGGAAAGGGCAAATTGCTGGAGACACACAAACAAGCTACACTGATCCAGGAAGTAATAGAGGGTCTCAACAAACCAATCACAAGTAAAGAGATTCAATCAGTCATCAAAAATCTTCCTACGAAGAAAAGCCCAGGGCCAGGTGACTTCACAGGGGAATTTTTTCAAGCATTCCAGAAAGAACTAATACCAATCCTGCTCAAACTTTTCAAAAAAACTGAGGAAAAAGGAACTCCACCTAACTCATTTTATGAAGCAAATATCATTTTAATACCAAAACCGGGTAAAGATGCTATAAGAAAGGAAAACTACAGGCCAATCTCCCTAACGAACATAGATGTAAAAATTCTCAATAACATATTAGCAAATCGAATCCAACAGCACATTGAAAGAATTATACACCATGACCAAGTGGGGTTTATGCCGAGAATGCAAGGATGGTTCAACACAAGAAAATCAATTAATGTAATACAGCACATTAACAAATCAAAAGGGAAAATCACATGATCATCCTGACTGATGCTGAAAAAGCATTCGACAAAATTCAGCATCCTTTTCTGATAAAAAACACTCCAAAAGATAGGAATCAAAGTAAACTATCTCAGTATGATAAAGGGAATATATGTGTTCTAGTTGGCTAGCTGCCGGAATGCATCACACCAGAAACAGATTGGCTTTTAATAAAAGGGGATTTATTTTGTCAGTTCTTCAGAGGAAAGGCAGCTAACTTTCCATTGAGGTTCTTTCTTACGTGGAAGGCACAGGATAGTTTCTGCTGGTCTTCTCTCCAGGCCCCTGGGTTCCAACAACTTTCCCCGGGGTGACTTCTTTCTGCATCTCCAAAGGCCTGGGCTGAGCTGCGAGTGCTGAGATGAGGAAGGCCAAGCTGCTTAGCTGTGCTACATTGCAATTTCTCATTTAAGCACCAGCCAATTAAGTCAAACGTCACTCATTGCAGCAAGACACGCCTCCTAGCTGACTGCAGATGTAATTAGCAACAGATGAGGTTCACATACCATTGGCTTATGTCTGCAGCAACAAAACTAGGTATGCTCACCTGGCCAAGTTGACAACTGACTCTAACTAACACAATATGGAAAACCGACAGTACTCAATTGAGTAAGACTGTAAGCTTTCTCCCTAAGATCAGGTACAAGACAAGGATACCAACTGTCACCACTATTATTCAACCTTGTGCTAGAAGTTCTAGCTAAAGCAATGAGGCAGGACAAAGAAATAAAAGGCATCCAAATTGGAAAGAAAGAAGTAAAATTCTCATTATTTGTATATGATATGATACTATGCTTAGAAGATCCTGAGAAATCTACAGCAAAGCTACTTGCGCTAATAAATCTAGGAAGGTGGCAGGATATAAAATGAATGTGCAAAAATCAGTAACATCTCCAAACACAAGCAATGACCTAGCTGAGGAGTCAGTTAACGAATAGCACATAAAAGAATCAAGTACTTAGGAAAGAAATTAACTAGGGAGGTAAAGGACTTGTACACAGAAAACTACGTAACATGGCTAAAAGAAATCAAAGGAGATCTCAATAGGTGGGAAGACATTCCCTGCTCATGGAGAGGAAGGCTAAATATAGTTAAGATGTCAATTCTCCTCAAATTGATCTACGGATTCAAAACAGTACCAACCAAAATTTTAGCAACCTACTTTGAAGATTTGGAAAAACTATCTACCAAATTCATCTGGGAGGGAAAGAGAGCCTGAATAGCTAAAAGCATCCTAAAAAACAAGAATGAAGTGGGAGGATTAACACTCCCTGACTTTAAAACCTATTATAAAGCCACAGTGGTCAAAACAGCATGGTATTGACACAAAGATAGAAGCACTGACCAATGGAATTGAATCTAGACTGTAGAAACAGACCACCAAATCTACAGTTAATAGATTTCTGACAAGGCCCCCAAATCCTCTGAACTAGGACAAAATAGTCTTTTCAATAATTGAGCATGGAAGAACTGGATATCAATAGCCAAGAGAATGAAAGAGGACCCTATCTCAAACCCTACACAAAAATTAACTCAAAGTGGATTAAACACTTAAACATAAGAACTAGCACCATAAGGTTTCTAGAAGAAAATGAAGGGAAATATCTTCAAGACCTAGTAATAGGAAGTAGCTTCCTAAACTTTACACCCAAAGCACAAACAACAAAAGAAAAAATAGATAAGTGGGAACTCAAAATCAAATGCTTCTGCACTTCAAAAGACTTTGTCAAAAAGGTGAACAGACAGCCAACTCAATAGGTGAAAATATTTGGAAATCAAGTATTTTTTATTTGATTTTTTCCAAATCAGACAAAGGTTTGATTTCCTGCATATACAAAGAAATCATACAACTCAACAACAAAAAAACAAACAACCCAATGATAAAATGGGCTAAAGATTTGAATAGACATTTTTCTGAAGAGCAAATACAGACGGCTCAAAAGCACATGAAGAGATGTTCATTTTACTGGCTATAAGGGAAATGAAGATTAAGACTACAATGAGATACCACCTCACACCTACAAGAATGGCTGCTATTAAACAAACAGGAAACTATAAATGTTGGAGAGGATGTGGAGAAACTGGGACACTTATGCACTGTTGGTGGGAGTATAAAGGTGCAGCCACTATGGAAGACTGGTCGTTCCTTAGGAAACTAAATATGGAACTGCCCTATGACCCAGCAATAGCACTACCTGGTAGAGAAGCTGAAAGCAATGACACAAACAGATATCTGCACATTGATGTTCACAGTAGCATTATTCACAATCGCCAAAAGATGGAAACAAACCAAATGCCTATCAAGAGGCAAGCTGATCAACAAAATGTGGTATATACATACGATCGGACTATTATGCAGCAGTACGATAAAATGATGTCCTGAAACATATGAAAAGATGGATGAGCCTTGAGCCTCACATATTGCTGAGTGAAGTTAAGCAGACACAAAAAGATACTGTATGATTCCACTTTTATGACCACATAAAGGTATAATCAGGGGCTTATAATACAGAATATAGGGGACTTAGAGAAACATAGAAGCTAGAGATGGGTGAACCGTTAGCTAATGAGTTTGAACTCTAATGTAAGGGAACAGACAGAAGTGAAGGTGGTTCTCTAGTGGATCGGTAAGTAACATTACTATATTGAAGACGAACAAGATTGAAAGGGGTTGTATAGACCTACGTGTACCATAGATTAACATCAGAAATATGAATTAGTTCTCCCAAGAATTACTGCAAAGATAAGATTCTCATACAAAGACTGTTTAAGTCCAGGGTACAGGAGAAAAAAATTAGCAAGTTCCTACTGTGTGACAATGGATAAAAGTGAATGAGCCATAACCCCCTTCACTCAAGGCACTCACAGCCTAGTGGGAGGCAGTGTGCATATGTTTGTTTACAGTACAATGAAAATAGTTCTCTAATAGAGGCAAATTATGAAGCCACAGTGGTCAAAACAGCATGGTATTGGCATAAAGATAGATATACCGACCAATGGAATCGAATAGAGTGCTCAGATATAGACCCTCTCATCTATGGACATTTGATCTTTGATAAGGCAGTCAAGCCAATTCACCTGGGACAGAACAGTCTCTTCAATAAATGGTGCCTAGAGAACTGGATATCCATATGCAAAAGAATAAAAGAGGACCTGTATCTCACACCCTATACAAAAGTTAACTCAAAATGGATCAAAGATCTAAACATTAGGTCTAAGACCATAAAACGGTTAGAGGAAAATGTAGGGAGATATCTTATGAAACTTACAATTGGAGGCGGTTTTATGGACCTTAAACCTAAAGCAAGAGCACTGAAGAAGGAAATAAATAAATGGGAGCTCCTCAAAATTAAACACTTTTGCACATCAAAGAACTTCATCAAGAAAGTAGAAAGACAGCCTACACAATGGGAGACAATATTTGGAAACGATATATCAGATAAAGGTCTAGTATCCAGAATTTATAAAGAGATTGTTCAACTCAACAACAAAAAGACAGCCAACCCAATTACAAAATGGGAAAAAGACTTGAACAGACACCTCTCAGAAGAGGAAATACAAATGGCCAAAAGGCACATGAAGAGATGCTCAATGTCCCTGGCCATTAGAGAAATGCAAATCAAAACCACAATGAGATATCATCTCACACCCATCAGAATGGCCATTATCAACAAAACAAAAAATGACAAGTGCTGGCGAGGATGCGGAGAAAGAGGCACACTTATCCACTGTTGGTGGGAATGTCAAATGGTGCAACCACTGTGGAAGGCAGTTTGGCGGTTCCTCAAAAAACTGAATATAGAATTGCCATACGACCCAGCAATACCATTGCTAGGTTCTACTCAAAGGACTTAAGGGCAAAGACACAAACGGACATTTGCACACCAATGTTTATAGCAGCATTATTTACAATTGCAAAGAGATGGAAATAGCCAAAATGTCCATCAACAGACGAGTGGCTAAACAAACTGTGGTATATACATACGATGGAATATAATGCAGCTTTAAGACAGAATAAACTTATGAAGCATGTAATAATATGGATGGACCTAGAGAACATTATGCTGAGTGAGACTAGCCAAAAACTAAAGGGCAAATACTGTATGGTCCCACTGATGTGAATTGTCGACATTAGAGAAAAAACTTGGAATATGTCATTGGTAACAGAGACCATCAGGAGTTAGAAACAGGGTAAGATAATGGGTAATTGGAGCTGAAGGGATACAGACTGTGCAACAGGACTAGATACAAAAACTCAAAAATGGACAGCACAATACTACCTAATTGTAATATAATTATGTTAAAACACTGAATGAAGCTGCATCTGTGCTATAGATTTTTTTGTTTGTTTGTTTGTTTATATATATTTTTTGTATTTTTTATTTTTATTTTTTCTCTATATTATCATTTTATTTCTTTTTCTGTTGTCTTGCTATTTTTTTCTAAAAAAAAAAAAGAAAAGAAATAGATACATATTTCTAAGGGATAGAGAATCCTTACAAATCAACCCTGCAGGGGGTGTGGTTTTATATTCTCTTAAAACAAATATGGATAATGTTACAAGAGAAAGATATTCTTACTAGTAAATAGGCTTATCTACTGAAAACAGGTCCCTGCTGTACAGACTTTAGGTGAACAGCTAAGCTCTTTTAGACGATTCAAAGGATTTAAATAGTTTTCAATGCCATGTACAGACTTTTTAGTTAAGCCCTCACTTTTTAAAAATTGCCTTAATTTTAAATAGTAATCTTGGAATGTCTTTACTTATATTTTCAGCTCATTACTTGCCTTGTTTCAGTAAAATTGTTTCTACTGTCAAATAGTTACTTGAGTGTGTTGGCTCCATGTGCTGTTCTCTCTTTCCTCGGCATACTTAGATGGCTATTAAGGGGAAGTAAGAGTCATTGTCAGTCTCTCGCTGCAGGCAAGTTATTGCATTGGGAAATAGGTTGGTGCCTTTTGCCTCAAAATTCTTGGACAAAATCGTGGTGGATGAAATAATTGTTCTTTGTTACTCCAAACTGGAGTAAAGAGGTGATTTTCTGCCCGTGCAGAATTAGAAAGCAACTTCTACACCAGATTTTTTAGAAGTCTGATTAGAGTGGTTTTATTTCTGCCATATGTTTGTTTAAGAAATCACTTTCCTAATTCCCTTTCAATATCTTTCGTCACTTTCTAGTTTAACTTCTGCCGTGTTTGAATGAAACTTTGTGACTGTTCTCAAGATGTTCCAGATAACTGTTTTCAAGGATTAGTTGTGAAGACCTTGAGATTTAATGGTTAAAATTATACTGGACTAGTTAGATGAACTGTCAGAATCAACCTCCATCAACTTTAGTGTTTTAGAGAAGTATCCAGTGCAAATTTGGAGTATTCCATACCTCAAACTGTTCCCCTTTCATTCTGCATTTTGAAATGGGTATCTCCTCATGTGTCTAGGTCTAGAGAGAAGTGATTAAAACTCAAAATGGCATAGCAGCAAGGGTACAGAGCTTTGCTCTGTGAATTGTGATGGAACCAGGAAGTTTTGTCCTTCTCCTAGATTCCACCCACCCCCACTTAGATGCCAAGAGGCCAGAATCCATTGCTTTCTTTTGGGGGACTCAGGGGAGGAGGGGCTGTTTTGTTTTGTTTTATTTTTCACATCGTAAAAGTCCTTTCTTTATACAATTGTCTTCAACAATTAAGGCTACTGGAACACAGCTCAACAGCTTCAGGTACTTCCTCCAGCCACTCCAATACACCATAAATTAAAAAGGGATACGTATATAATGCATAAGAACAACCTCCAAAGATAACCTCTTGACTCTGAAATCTCTCAGTCACTGAAACTTTCTTTTGTCTCATTTCTCTCTTCCCTTTCTGGTCAAGAAGGCTTTCTCAATCCCTTGATGCCGGGTCCCAGCTCATGTTGGGAGTTCTGTCCTGTGTGTCCAGAAAGAATTACACCCCTGGGAGTCAGGTCCCACATAGGGAAGAGGGCAGTGCCAAGATGGCTTAGAGAGAGGCCCCATCTCAGCGACAAATGAGGTTCTCTGGGAGTGACTGTTACGCCTAATTTTAAATTGGCTTAGCCTATCCTTTACAGGAATAAGTTTCATAGGGGCGAACCCCAAGATCGAGGGCTTAGCCTATTGATTTGGTTGTCCCCACTGCTTGTGAAAACATCAGAAATTCTCAATATGAGAAGCTGAGAATTTCCTCCTTTATCCCTAATCCCCCAAGGGGACTTTGCAAATACTTCTTAATTCACTGCCCAAATTATTCTGGGATATAGCAGGGCATCACACTAACCTGGACAAACTAATAAAATCTCAGGCCCTAGTCAAGATTCCAGGGACTTCTGGTGTTCAAGTAAACGGACAATACAGTCCACGTATACACTTTAGTTCTCCCTTCCATTCTTGTCATTAGGCACCTCCGTCCGTTATGAATTGCTATAAAAAAACAGTGCAAATGTCCATTCAAGTGTCCGAACACAGTTTCTACAGGTATATACTGAGCAAATGGGCAGCAGGATCACATGGCAAGCCCACCCCTAGCCTCCTGTGGAACCATCACATTGCCTTCCAAGGGGCTACACCTTTCAGTTTCCCTTCTGACACCAACAAGGTACATCTCTTTCTTCGCATTTTCTCTAGTTTTTCTTTCTCTCTGTTCATTTTTAAACAGTTTTATTCACACATCATAAATCCAATCTAAACATATAGAAAGGCTTTCACCACCATAATCTAAATAAAGACATTACCTTTTCTTCCACAAAGAATCCATACTTTCCCCTATGTCCCCTGCCTGTTGACATTTAGTGTTGGCATAATGCCTTTGTTACATTCAGTGGAAGCATATTACAATGCTACCATTGACTAAAGACCCTAGCATGTACTGATTATACTTTTTCCACTTATACCATCCATTTTCAGCACCTTGCAATGTTATTATCCACTTGTTCTCCCTCATGCAAAAAGGCACTATTTTTTATTAGTACCTTTAAACACTATCACTGTCCACTCTAGGCATCCCTAAATTATACTGTCTCAGTCTTTATCCTCTATCTTTCCTTCAGGTTTCATACATGCCCCCGGCCCTTCTCCCTCAATCATACATTCAGCTTCATTCAGTGTACGTAAATTATGTGCCACGATCGAATAGTATTGTGCTATTCATTTCTGAAAATGTTTACAATCTATATTTCTTCCACACCAACTGTCCAATCTCTATCTTATTTCTATCTCCTGATAACCTGTATTCTTAACTTCAACTCTCAAAGTTCACTCATTAATGTCAGCTCATATTAGTGAGACTGTACTGTATTTGTCCTTTTCTGGCTAATTTCACTCAGCATAATGTCCTCAATGTTCATCCACACTGTTACATGCTTCATGACTTTATTCTACCTCACAGCTATGTAATATTCCATCATATGTATATACAACAGCTTGTTAAGCCACTCATCTGTTATGGACATGTGGACTGTTTCTATCTCTTGGCAATCGTAAATAATGCTACTATAAACACTGGTATTGTGTCTCTCTGTGTTCTGTTCCTCAGGTCTTCTGAATACATACCTAGCAATGGGAATGGCGGATCATATGGCAGTTCTATACTTAGCTTCCTGAGGAACCGCCAAACTGCCTTCCAGTGTGGTTGTACCATTTTACATTTCCACCAACAGTGCTAAGTGTGCCTCTTTCTCCACATCTTCTCCAGCACTTCTTGTTTTCTGTTTTTTGATAATGGCCATTCTAGCAGTGTCAGATGATATCTCTCTGTGGTTCTGATTTGTATTTCCCTAACAGCCAGTGAGGTTGAGCATCTTTATAGGTACCTTTTAGCCATTTGTATTTCTTCTTCTGAGAAGTGTCTGTTCATGTCCTTAACTTATTTTTTAATTGGGTTGTTTGCCCTTTCGTTCATCAGTTGAAGAATGTCTTTATATATTCTGGATAATAAACCCTTATCTGATATGTAGTTTTCAAATATTGCCTCCGATTGAGTAGGCTGCCTTTTTACTTTCTTGACAAAGTTCTTTGATGCACAAAAATGTTTAATTCTGAGAAGTTCCCAATTAGCTATTTTTTTTTTCAATGCTCATGCTTTGGGTGTAAGGTGTAGGAAACCACCTCTGATTACAAGATTTATAAGATATTTCCCTACATTTTCTTCTAAAAGTTCTATGGTCTTAGCTCTAATGATTAGACGGCGGGTATCCCCTTGTTCCTGATCTAAGAGGGAAAACTTTCAGTCTTTCCTTATTGAAGATGATGTTAGCTGTGGGTTTTTCATATATTCCTTTCAACACGTTGAGGAAGTTCCTTTCTATACTATCCTTTCGAGTGTTTTCATCAAGAAAGGATGTTGAATTCTACCAAGTGCCTTTTCTGCACCAATGATCACGTTTTTTTTTTTCCGCTTTGATTTGTTGATGTGGTGTATTACATTAATTGATTTTCTTATGTTGAATCATCCTTGCATACCTGGACTAAATCCCAGTTGGTTATGAATTTATAATTGCTTTAATGTGCTTCTGGATTTGAGTAGCAAGTATTTTTTTTTTTGAGGATTTTTGCATCTATATTCATTAGAGATATTGATCTGTAATTTTCTTTTCTTGTAGGACATTTATTTGGCTTTGGTATTAGGGTGATGATGGCTTCATAGAATGAATTAGATGGCTTTTCCTCCTGTTTAGTTTTTTTGAAGAGTGTGAGCAGGACTGGTACTAATTCCTTCTTGAATGCTTGGTAGAATTCACATGTGAAGCCATCTGGTTCTGGATTTTCCTTTTTGGGGAGCTTCTGGATGACAGATTCAATCTCTTTATTTGTGACTGGTTTGTTGAGGTCATCTATTTCTTCTTGAGTCAACATTGCATGTTTCTGCTTGTCTAGGAAGTTATCCATTTCATCTACATTATCTAGTTTATTAGCATATAGTTGCTCATAGTATCCTCTCATCACCTCCTTTATTTCTGCAGGGTCAGTGGTTATATCTCCCATTTCTGATTTTATTTGTTTGCATCCTCTCTTTTTTTCTTTTTTTTTCTTTTACTCAACCTAGCTAAGGGTCCATTGATTTTACTGATTTTCACAAAGAACCAACTTCTGATTTTACTGATTTTCTCAACTGTTTTCATGTTCTCAATTTCATTTATTTCTGCCTTAATCTTATTATTTCTTTCCTCTTGTTTGCTTTGGGGTTGGTTTGCTGTTCTTTCTCTAATTATTCCAAGTAAACAGTTAATTCCTCCATTTTTGCTCTTTCTTCTTCTTTTTGGCATGGGCAGGCACCAGTAATCGAACCCGGGTCTCCAGCATGGCAGGCAAGAACTCTGCCTGCTAAGCCACCATGGTCCACCCTCTTTCTTCTTTTTTTTAATATAGGCATTTAAGGCAATAAATCTCCCATAAATTTTGGAATGCTGTCTTTTCATTTTCATTTGCCTCGAGATATTTACTGATTTCTCTTGTAATTTCTTCTTTGACCCACTTGTTAAGAGGGTGCTGCTTAGCCTCCATATATTTGAATTTTCTGACCCTCTGCCTGTTATTGATTTTCAACTTCATTCCATTATGGTTTGAGAAAGTGTTTTGTATGGTTTCAATCTTTTTAAATTTATGGAAACTTGCTTTGTCACCCAGCATATGGTCTATCCTTGAGAATGATCCATGAGCACTTGAGAAAAATGTATATCCTGCTGTTGTGGGGTGTAACATTCTGAAAATGCCTGTCAAGTCTAGTTCCTTTACTGTATTATTCGAATTCTTTGTTTCTTTATTGACCCTCTTTCTAGATGTTTTCTCCATCGATGATAGTGGGAAACTAAAGTCTCCAACTATTAGGGTAGAGGTGTTTATTTTTTCCTTCAGTGTTTCCAGTGTTTGCTTCACGTACTTTGGAGTACTCTAGCTCAGTGCATAAATATGTATGATAGTTATGTCTCCTTGTTGAATTGTTCCTTTTATTAATACACAGTGTCCTTCTTTGTCTCCATTAAGTGTAAAACACTTAGAAGTTTAATTGTTGGATATCAGTATAATTACCCCTACTCTTTTCTGATTATAGTTTAAATGAAATATCTTTTTCCAAATTTTCACTTCCAACTTATTTTTGTCCTTGGGTCAAAAATGAGTCTCCTGTAGACAGCATATAGATGGGTCCTGCTTTTTTTTATCCATTCTGCCAGTCTATGTCTTTTGATTGGGAAGTTCAATCCATTAACATTAAGTGTTATTACTGTAAAGGCAGTATTTTCTTCTACCATTTTGTCTTTTGGATTTTTTATGTTATATCTAATTTTTTTTCTTTCTACCTTTACTGCCAGTCTTCATTTCTACACTCTTCTCCAGACCTCTCTCTCCTGCCTTTTCTTCTCTTCCTGCAGTGCTCCCTATAATATTTCTTGCAGAGCCGGTCTCTAGGTCACAAATTCTCTCAATGATTCTTTATCTGAAAATTTTGCAATTGCCCCCTCATTTTTGGAGGACAGTTTTGTTGGATATAGAATTCTTGTTTGGTTGTTTTTCTCTGTTAGAGTTTTAAATATAGAATACCACTGCCTTCTCGCCTCCATGGTTTCTGCTGAGAAATCCACAGTTTTATTGGGTTTCTCTTGTATGTGATGGATTACTTTTCTCTTGCTACTTCCAAAATTCTGTCTTTGACATTTGAGAATCTGATTAGTTAAGTGTCTTGTAGTATGTCTAGTTTGATCTATTCTGTTTGGGGTATGCTACACTTCTTGGATCTGTAATTTCATATCTTTCCTAAGAGATGGGAAATTTTCTGTGATTACTTCCTCCACTCGTCTTTCTCCTCCTTTTCCCTTCCCGTCTCCTTCTGGGACACCCTCAACACATATATTCATGCAGTTCATGTCATTCAGTTCTCTGAGGCCCTGCTCATATTTTTCCCTTCTTTTCGCTATATTTCTTTCGTGTGTCAGATTTCAGATGTTCATTCTTCTAGTTCACTATCCTTTTGCCTCTTCAAATCTATTGTTGTAGGTTTTCATTGTTTTTTTTCATCTCTTCTCTTATGCCTTTCATTCCCATGAGCTCTGTGTTTCTTCAAACTTTCAATTCTTCTTTTTATTCACTTAAACTTCTTTATATCCTCCCTCAACTGACCACTTTGATTTTTGACAAGATTTTCCATGTCTGTTCAAATACCCTGAATTAGTTGCTTCAACTCCTCTATCTCATTTGAAGTGTTGGTCTGTTCCTCTGACTGGGACATATCTTTGATTTTCCTAATATGACTTGTCATTTTTTGCTGGTATGCAAGCATTTGTTTTCTTAATTAGTTTTTCTGGAGGCTGTTCTCACTCTTTTACCCAGGAGGCTGGATGGCTTTGCTCTCTTGTTTTTTCACATTCAGTTCAACTGACTCTAGACCTCAAGCATAGGTTCTGTTTAACTGATCAGAATTTTTCAGTTCTTGTTTTTCTGTTTCTTTCCCTGCCTATATGGAGCCTGTTCTTTTTTTCCTTCTTTGAAGAGGTTCTCCTCAGATATTATAGACCCCAGTCAGATTTTCCCAGGGCAGACAGGTCCATGTGTCTGGAGGACAGAGTAGTCAGCATCCATTTTCCCTGCAGATTAGACCCAGCAGGTTGTCAGGCTTTCCTGTGACGCCTCTCGACTCTCTGCTTTTCCTATCCTGCCCAGCATGTGAAGCTTGTCTGCCTGCAGCTTCTCACCAGCTTACAGTTATGTGGTGCCTTTAATTTCAGCAGCCTCTCCCTGCCAGGCAGGTGAGACAGAGGTGAGGTTGTATGGATGGCTTTAATTGCTTCAGTTTTCCAGTCCCTGGGGCATGACTTCCTTGAAGGAGGGATTCCACCTGAGCTGGGCCCCAGCTTTCTTGTGGGGAAGATATACCTCTTAGGGAATTTACTCCTTTCACCTGACTAGTTACTATGTCTCTCAGACAAGCTTAATTCTGCCCTTGCCTGGAGCAGTGCTGGGGCCTGAGTGCTTCCAATTCTATCTATTGAGCTGTTAAGGAGTAGAAATAAAGCAAAAAAAAAAAGGCCTTTACAGAACCAGACCCAAGATCTGAAGCTGGTATGTGGCTCTATGTATCTCCAAGCTCTATGTGCCCCCTTTTTTGGGATCCAGCCCTTTTCCAGTATTTTGTGCTGTCCAACTCAAAAAAAAAACTTTCTTATTGTTCCCCCATCAGCCCCATTCCCTCTTTACCAGGGCAAAAACTCCTAGTACCTTTAGTGCTTATTCCAGGTTTATCTGTGCTAGGGGCTTATTTTAGTAATCAGAATTTGTTAATTAATTCCACAACTGGAGCTTGGTTGAGCTAAGCCCTTGCTGCTAGTAAAGTCTATTTCCTTGGGGAACCAGATAGCCATCCATGCCTGTGGGGGAGGGGCCCTGGCCTCCACGGCTTGGGGGACTTACAGTTCTGTAGGGATCTCAACCATTCTGTCTAGTCCAGGCTGGTGTACACTGTCTGTCTGTTAACTGTGTTCCTCCAGCAGTTGTTCTGTACTGTTCTTGGCTATTACTAGCTGCTCTTGAGGACAAACTAAATTCTATACCTCACTATGCCATCTTGCCTCCCCATCCCCATGAGAGTGCATTGTTTTCTGACTTCTGTTCTTATACTATGACCTCACTATGCACTTAACTATTCTGAGGATTACATGAAAGAAAAATTTCCCATTTTAAAAAGGTAAATTCTTACTCTATATTATAATTTCTTTAATATCATGGCATCTTATTTCTGTCTGATTCCTTTTATTCTTTTATCAGTCTTGTGAGTATTTTCTCTTTACTATAAATTTGAAGATCAGATCTTCACAAGGTTGAATATTGCTAGCAAAGGTTGAGACCTTCCAGGGTGACCTTTACCTTGAAGAGAATTATGAGGACTTTATAAGCATTTAGCATGGTAACTACCACAAAGCATTCAGTAAATTTTTCATTCAAAGGTTAAATATCTCTTAAACTTTTATTACATTTTTTGTGTAATTTACTTAGAATGAAATAACATTTACAGCTCCTACAAATATGTTTTACACCTCAAACCCACTTTTGGAGAGCACAAGTATGAAATACAAATATGTATACTGAATGTCCACTACGTTAAAAACACTCTGCTAGATACAATATAGGTTACAAGTACAGGGTTTATGCCATAGAGAAACTTTCAATCCAGTGAAGCCAGCAGACTGACAAAATGACTGTTTTATACAAGGCAGTTTAAAGAGTACAAAGAGGCACACGCATAAGGTTGAGGGCGTCCTGAGGAAAGAGCAGTGCAGCATGTAGGAGGGTGAGGCACCTATTAGCAATTCCAATGCACATCTAGAGCACAGTGGAAAACAGGTTTATGGTGAAGATGGCAGCAACAGGAAATATGTTTCTGAATCTTAAAGCGCTATGGCTTATGGTTTTAAAAAAGTTATGGTTAATAAAATTATTGGTTATATTTCTTTATATACCAATTCTTTGAAAATCTGTATACATATTGAGGATTGCATGGCAACTGTGAACTAACCAGAATGTTGAAGAGCTGGAATAGTCTGCTTTCAAACTATTTTATAAAACACATTTTTAAAAGTGTACATAGATAATAGTTTTACACCTTTTTATAAAGTGGCATCCATTGATCGTATGAAAATGAAACTAAAACTTAACCACTTCTTATATATTTTTGGAATGTATCTAATGAGATAAAAAAAAAAACACTTCAATATTTTATCCTCATCTATAAAATGGAGATAATGATAATACTTCGCTTTCAAAGACACCTCTTCTCTGTTTAAGGCAGAAGGTGGGGAACTCACATGGCGCTTTTTCTCTTTTACAGGGTTAAGGCTCTGGGAAATCACCTTTTCTCTCCTGGTCTTCACTCTGTGCTGTGTTTTACAAATGCAAACAAAAGCAGAAAGCACAGCTAATTCTATACTACTTAAATAGCATAAGTTTATTATACTTGTATAGGACATTTCTTATATGGTAGTCATTTCCTTCTGCAGCTTTGGCTTTCATCCTTGTGTTAATGTGCTCTCAGTATGGAAATGTTTGTGTAAATTATGATTTATCCACATGATGGAATATTACATAGCCATTAAAATATTTATAATGGGAAGTGCTTATTTTATACATGGAAAGAACAAAACATGAAAGTATACACCTTTTACCTACAGTATGGACAGATGAGTAAAAAAAATATGGATAAAAAATAAATAATAGGGAGAACAGAGGTTAAAATAAATTGAGTAGCTTGAAATACGAGTGGTCAATGAGAGGGAGGGGTGAGGGGTACGTACGTACGTATGAGTTTTTTTCTTTTTTATTTCTTTTGCTGGAGTGATGCAAAAGCTCAAAAAACTGATCATGGTTATGAATACACAAGTATGTGATTATATTGTGAGCCGCTGATTGTACACCATGTACAGAATGTTTTTATGTCAAGAATGTTTGGATGTTTGTTTAAGATTTTACAATAATTTTTTTTTTTAAAGTATTTATAGTATAATCCAACTACATGTGTAAGAAGGTAGGGAATAACAAAAGCCCAGGAGGAAATACCAAACAATAAATTAAAGGAAATACCAAAATGGGATCATGTGTAGGTTTTTTTTTAATTTTCTAGATCTTCTACCAAGTACACGTTTCTACTTGTGTCACTGTGTATGAAACAGAATAACTTTGTCATGCAGAATAAAGACCTCAAGGCACCTAGACTAACTCCTTCATTTTATAGACAAGGAGAACTCAAGGATTTTTGTTTGTTTGTTTTGTTTTGTTTTTTAGTCAATATTATTCAACTAATAAATAATAGAGGCAGAACAAGAATCCAGGTATCCTAGAATAATGTAATTTTATAACGTAAAGTTGTCTCCCTAACCATACATTTATATGGTAATTATGACATTTTAAAAATCAAACACATATTTATTCTCACAGAGTAGATATTATTTATTATTCTTTTTTACAAAAAAGAAAACTGAAGTACAGGGAATTTAATTACCATTCTCATCACACAGCTAATGACTGTAAGAAGCCTAGGTCCCAGGGCACCAGACTGCTCAACAAGCAACGTATGTATACTAGAGCAAATCACTTCTGAAAATTCTTACACAGGGCTTGGAAAAAGTTGGTGATGGCTGTCAAATTATTTCTAGAACTCAAAGTGATATATATACAAAAAAAACAAAAAAGGAGGCCTTCTTTGGACTCCATATAATAAAAACATCCATTTAAATAGGCTTCAGGTTGATTGTAGATGCTTCTTTCTACTCAAATCAACACCCATTTTGAATTATGGCAATAATATTAATGCAAAACCTCATTAATTACTGAAATTTTATCCAGTATAGAACAAGCATTATACATTTATACATAATGGTAACTTTCATATTCACATCAGAAGTTTAAAGAAGGATAGCAATAGAGAAAACAATCTCAGTGTACATTTGAAAACAAATAAATGTATGTTTAAACTTTTAAAATATATATTCTAATAGACTAATATTCCTCTGGGCAAACCTATTGTTTATAATAAGTAAATATTAGTATCTGTAGGCCTTCACACTGCATTCAGGTTTTTATATCACCTCATAGATATGCTGACTCAAATGCTCACTAAACAGAAGTATTAGCTAGTTGCCATGCATTAATACATTATAGCTTAGTCAACTTACCTTCAACTGCACTAGTAGGATCACACTCTTCAAATTCAATAAGACCTGAAGAAAAAAAAAAAGATACATATATATATACATATATATATATATACACACACATATACGAACAAGTTCCAGTAGAAAACAAATGGCTGGAAGAAAACAAAAATCAGATCAGATCCCATTGTATGTTTTTAATTGCTGAGAAATGTTTTCCAGTCACATCTAATAATGTTCATTAATACATAAATAATTTAGAAAATTAAACAATCATAACAAAATATTAAAACTAACCAATTATTAATATAAAAATTTACCAAAAATCCTTTATATGTGAAACCACAGAACAGGAAACAGAGATCTAACAAGTATTTTCTGCTTTCAAGGAGCTTGGAGCATAGTTGATGAGAGAAGAAAGTACACCAAGACACAGTTGCTTTATCTTGGTTGTGCCCAAGGGAAGTGCAGGGGGTTCAAGACAATAAATACTATGCAACTAAGTGATGATACTGTGAAGTACTGATTATATAACGGAATGATCACATGTTAATGTTTTAGTTCATTTGTTGTTAATTTTTTTAATTAATAAATAAATACATTTAAAAAAGAAAATAAATACTACTAAATTATAAGCTTGGGACTTTGTTTTGTTAACTATTGTATCCTCAATACTTAGACTAATGCCTAGGAAAAATTGTAGGTCTTAAATAAATTTTGCTGAATGAACAAATGGCCTAATTACATACCCTCAAACTATAAAGTCCATGACTTCTCAAGAGGTATAAGACTGAACAGCAAGTCAAGGAATTTGAACTGAAATTTGCCGGCAATGGGAAGAGATTTCATGTGAGACAGTGATAAACACACACATCTACAAAGTGGTCTTATAGGAAAATTAATTCAGCATTAGTAAGTGGAACAGACAGGAAAGACAGAAAGATGATAAAATGGAAATCATTTATAAAACTATTAAAATAGCTCTGAAATTACAGAACTACTGAGACTAGCCTTAAATGCCTTAAAATACAGTATAATTCACATATATGTATTTATGTGGAAATCTAAATTATTTAGGAAGTACAGAAAGTAGCAAAAGCATGAATTACTCTACCACTGAAATATCACAAAAACTAAATATCAGACTAAATAAAAAGTATTTTCCATTAAACTTTCACTTTGGTCCTGTTTTATAACATAAATATATGAAAGTCCAGCATTTTTCTAAAGAAATTCTAAATTTATCAGCAGTAACTGGCATAACCTGCTTATCAAGGAATTAAAAATTAGAGCTTGAAGTAATGGGTAGATAATAGAGGATTTTGTAACTGATTCTTGAGAGACATTAAGTTTAACTAAGAGCAAATTTGTGATCAAAGTACTTACTGCTGATTTTACTATGAAAGAAAATTACTGATTAACAAGTAAGATTCCTCTACAAATAAGAACATCTAAAAATATTGGCTAAATGTCTCCCTCTCTTTCCCCAAATCCAAGTTTTGTTTTTAATCATTCCTAGTTTCTATTCAAATTGAGATTAACATTTAGCAACTAGAAGTATTTGGCTATAAAAACGAAATAGTTATAAAAAAGTGAGTTGAAAAAGAAAGCCCTAAATCACTAATTATCATCTCCCTTGATGGGACATTCTTATATGAGTGCGCACACACATATCATATGTCCAACAAAAATTATACTTACCACTTCCACCCAAAAAAACTCAAAGAACCAGAAAACTATTCAATTGAAAATTTAAGGGTTTTATTCAAGTTCACTCTGAAAATCTGAAAACTGAGAAATCATTAAACAAAAGGACACTGAACGTGCGCTTAGAGTCCCTTAGAGGCCTATATTAATTTAAAATGTGGTGACAAAAGACTGACAGATCAATAAGGGTAAAGAATTTAAGACAACTGCATCTGATAATTAGCAATATTTCACTTGGTCTAACAGTTGAGGAATGAAAAATCTCCACCAAAGTTATGAATAGCTTATTATATATTATGAACTTTTCCACTTACTAATAAATCTTGAGAAAAGATAACACTATCAATTGAATCTGAAGAAGGTTTATAAAAAAGGCAACTAGAAATGTATTTAGTAAAAAATTCTCCTACAGCTGCATAGCATGTAATATGCACCCCGCCACGCTTTACAGAATTTCTAATATCCAGGCTACGGGCTTATTCCAGAGAGGAAAACAAAAACAAAAACGAAACAACCCTGGCACACTCTGACGAACCATCACCAAGACCTTCAATGAACCCAGGTCGTCGTCTTCTTTTTTAGGTGCGTGATCCGGGAACAGAACCCGGATCTTCCCCACGGAAGGCGCCCATTCTTTCACTGAACCACCCACGCACCCTAAACCCACGTTTTTAAGACCATGACACAATGTTAGTAAAATTTTCAAATAGATGTTGGGGCAAACTGCACTATATACAAATAGTTTAAAAACGTAGTATCTAGAAGGACCTTTAGAACATCATCTTAGCAAAGTCTCCTTGCTTCAGTATGATAAATACAGAAAAAAATAGTGCTGAAAAATATAGAAAAAAGTAAGATGTTTGGATGACTTCATAAACATGAAAACAGTAAAGGCATCCCTTAACTCAATAAAAATCAATTCCTTCAAACAGAATGCTACATTTTTTCCATCACAAAACCCTTTTCTACAACAGATATATCTTGATTGCTATTCTATTCTTTTAAAATGTCCTCTTACAATCCATTAGAAATAGGAAAATGTCCAATAAAAATAAATTATTCAAAATGAAAACCATTTTTGAAATATAAAGTGATAAATCCTTTCAAATTATACACACATAATTTAAAATTTTAACTTAGCACCATCCATACATAAGCTTTTCTCTCACTAAGTTTCTGGTATAATAAAACTAAATATATCCTTTATAAAACAAACATTAATCATATATGAAAAAGATTCTTTTTTTCAAATGACAAATGCTTACATGCTGCTTCAGACAAGACTCTGTGTGCCTGGCTCATTGACAGCTGCCAGTTCAGATGGATGTCAATGCACATTCTGAACCCCACTTGCAGCATGTCACTTCTGCACTTTGTTTCAAAAATAGAAAGTTTATTCAGCATCTCCCTCAAATGCAATCCACTGCATTTAAGCATCAGGAAAGTTTATTATCTTTTTTTTTTTGACAGTACTAATACTAGATAGTTCTAATGAATAGTTTACCACAACTGGAATTCAACTGTTTTAGCTTCAATTAATTCTGTTATAAAAATAAATAACTGGGGAGGGGCCATGGCGGCTCAGCAGGCAGAGTTCTTGCCTGTCATTTCAGAGACCCGGGTTCGATTCCTGGTGCATGCCCATGTTAAAAAAAAAACAATTAAAATAAATAAATAGCTGGTCTTGCTACTCAGATTTTATACTGGGTCACAAGGGCAATTTAGTTTGTATAAGAACAAATAAGACCATTTTTGCTCTGTCACCTGATGTTCTTTTTCTTTTGGGGGTGGGTAGGTACATGGCTTGGGAATCAAACCCGGGTTTCCCGCATGGAAGGTGAGCATTCTACCCCAGGAGTTCAATTGAAGGCAGCAGAACAACTCTAAAAGTCAACCATTCAACACACATCAACAATCTTGAAATAAGATGCTTTATTTATTAGGGGGAAACAATTACTGCTACCAAAATCAATCAATAAATAAAAACTCAACAGCCTAAGGAATTTAAACCTAATATAGATTAAAACTTTTTAAAAATGTTATAGGGGAAAAAAAGCTTATTTAACAGTAAAATTAATCATCACAAATGTTTTGTGAAATGTGGAAGAGTATAAAAAAGTAAAAAATATTTAATTATTAGTTCCAATTGCTTTGGATTTAGTTCTAAATCTCAGGCCACCAACAGGGCAATTTCGCAACTTTTTCTAGTTAAAAATTGGTCTCAAAACTGAAATAAATAAGTCTAAGTTATCCAAATCAAACCTATTTCTTCATATTTCCAACTAAAACCAATGAACACCTGATTCTAATAATGGCCAAAGGTAAACAAACACACACCCAGACACACACCCAAAGTTTAAGAAGCACAATGATAATGAAGGTGCATATGGGGGAGGGAAGGGAGTTTAGGAGGGTGATGACTCACCACAGTGGAGTCGTGGCTGTTATTTTTAAGTTGGTTCTAGGTTTATAGAATGCAGCACAACCACATTCCTAGGTGCCCAAGCTGATGAAGCAGACAGGTTAACATGAAAAAGAGCACCAAACTCCAGCTTGTGATGTGCATAGGGAATAGTCTTGAGCTCAAGTTCTTCTAGTTTTGTCCCTTGCTTCCTGATTACCTTGGACTAGTTACTCTTTCTGAACCTATAGGGATAACAACAATAACTGATAGAACTGTTGTAAAGATTAAATAAGGTAAAGAAATATTTACTTAATACTATACAACCTGTTCCCATGCCCCAGAAATTCCGAACCTTTTCTCCATAGCTCTCAATACATCCAAACATACCAATAATATAATCATTTGGTATCTGCCTCCCCCCCTCTCTCCAAAGGACAGCCATCAAGGACTGTTCTATTCAGTAATGTAGTCCAAGTGTCTATGAAAGTACACAAATAGGCAGCTCAATGTTTTTTGACTGACTGAATAAAAGGGGACTTAAACTTATTTAAAAAGTATATTAAAAGTATATTGCAGGGCAGTGCAATGGTGGCTCAGTGGCAGAATTTTCGCCTGCCATGCCGGAGACCTGGGTTTGTTTCCCAGAGCCTGCCCACGCCAAAACAAACAACAACAACAAAAATATGTAAATATAAATTGTTATTTCTATTATGTATCTAATTAAATAAGGCTGCTAACTAAAAAAAAAAAGAATGCGATAGCCTTCCAAACATATTAATGAATGAAGTTAGCAAGGAACCTCACACTAATGGCTGAGTAGTAAAAATGTAGATACTACAGATCTAAATTTGCTATGGAAATTTTTCAATTAAAAATTTCAAGCACTGATTATTAAAGGGTGACAATGATAACAATGATCCTTTAAAAGGAAGCTTTAACTCCCAGAAGTATTTAAGAAAAGCATGATTATATATTACTCACACACTTCACTATACTGCTTGGTGAAGGGTGAAGGATAAAACATTCGCTTTGGTTTTCTACCAAAGAAACAAATCTGGACCTGCCAACCATAAATCACACAAAATTCATTAGTAATTATCTTTAATCTATGCCCTCTCCTATGTCACTCTTACTTCTTCAGGCATTCCTCTCTTTCTAGCACAGTCACAAGTCACTGACATCTTACTGTACTTAACTCCTCCAGGAAAGCAAACCAGGTTGCGATCTTAAACCTTCTTTCCCAACCCTACACCAAAGCTTGCCCATGTCTCAGCTGATAAAAGCTATGCTAACACACATGAAGTCTTAAAAGCTGATAGACCTTTCTGTCATTCTTCTATGGGATTCCTCCCTTCTAAAACAATTTTTTTCTAATTATTTTTAAATATTTTAAAGCTACAGAAAAGTTATAGTAGTACAATGTATATCATAACACCATTTACTCAGATGCAACAATTATTGATAATTTGTCACATTTACTTTTGCTCTTTCTCTATATGTACATAAACTTGCACACAATTTTTTTTCCACTTGCTAAATCATTTAGAAATAAGTTGCAGATGACAATGATGCCTCACTTCAGAAATAACTATTCTCAACTAAAGGGCTAGTGAAAACAGTTTCCTCAATACAATGGTTTCAAACCCCAAATGGTAATTAGAATGCCCTACGTGCAATGACTCTCAAACTTTACCATATATCAGAGTTACCTGGAGGGTTTAAAACACAAATGCTGTACCCCATACCCAGAGTGTCCGATTAGAAAGGTCTAGAGGTGGTGGGAAGGAATGTGCATTTCTAACAAATTCTCAGGCGATGTCAATGGTCCTGGAATCACAGAGATGGGTCCACTGCAGGTATTCAGTAAGTACAAACAATGCTGCTCCAGTTTTACAGTACAGAAAAATCTCCTGGGTATCTTATTAAAACACAGACTGATTCATAGGACTAGGGTTGGGTTTGAGATTCTGCATTTTTAATAAGCAACCAGGTTATAGGATCTCAATATTGGCTACACGTTAGAATCAGCTGCGGAATTTTAAAAACTAACGGTACCAAGGATTGAAGGAACATGATGGAGTATGAAGTTTCAGGAATTACTCCCTCAACCAGATGACTATTAAAAAGCAGGAACTGTTTGAATCAACTATTTTGGAACTCTGAAGTCCAACACTGAACATCATTCAGGGAAGAGCAGAAGGAAGAGCTTGGTAAATACCAGTATATTTCTCTTTCAGTGCAGCAGTTACCAATGCCCAGCTCCCACTCTGGCAGCAGACAACAGTGGGATCTGGTCCCGACATAGCTTGCTGATGCCAGGAAGAAACATGAAAAGTCTACTTCTCTAAAACCCAGAATGTAACCGGGCGGACTGCTGATCACACTTTTAATTAGCTACTTCATATGGATTTTCATTGTTCAAACACACCCAGGACAAAGATGATGTAGGAGACAAAAATAGTACACTTCTTCTGAGCTGTGGAACTTAAAGGATGCATTTGCTGGGCAGGTCAAGATAGTACAGGATTAAGGAGCCCTGAAAGAAACACATGGCGCCCTACCTGGCCTCTCTCTCATCCACTCTCTAGGACAGTTAGGAACCAGCCAGCTGTTTCTTTCTGGGTCCTTGGCCTTGTTCCAGCAAGGAAAGAATAACTTGGAAATTCCTCTCCCACAGGCCTCCTTTCAGAATTTGCCCTCTAGGAAAAGCAGAACAAGACAAGGAAAATAGGAGAAGAAACAATTCTACTTGGGGCAAAGGCTTACCTGCTCTAAGTCCAGCAGTGGAACACTGAGGGTGGGAGAAGTTCTGTCTCCTGGTAGGTAGAAGGAGCATTCAAAATCTGGTAAACAGAGGAACTCCTAACACCATGAGTAAGCATAAGCCCAGGCTAAGACAACAGTTGAGAAAAGAAAGGGAGAACCCTGCACTCTGCATTTGCCTGGGGTGGCTCTCCTTGATAGGAGGACTGACACTCAAGAAAATCTCTGCCATATCACCAGCTTATTACAAACTCAAGAAACAATATCCCCGGGAATAAATCCCAGAGTTGACATTTTAAATTATTAAAATGTACACTGTACAACAAAGATCACGATACAACCAAACAGAATATGTCAGTCCATCCAAAGGAAGAGAAAAAAAAAAATCCCCAAAACGCCGACAAAGACCAGACTGTGGACATACTGGACAAAATGATCTTCAATATGCTCAAGGAGATTGTTTTAATTTCCTAAACTGGTCAAAGCAAATAATATGAAATGGGTCTGGCTAAACAGTAGGAATTTATCCAGTCATAGTTTTGGAGTCAGGAAAATGCCCAAATCAAGGAATCATCAAGGCAATGCTTTCTTTCCAAAGACCAGCTGGCAATGATCCTTGGCTCCTTCGGCACGTGTCAAAGCACACTGTGCAAAGCACAGGGGTCCAATCCATCAGACAATAGAACTCTCCACAGATCCTTCCTGGATAACTGTATCTCCAATCCTACTTGCACTGAAATGGATGACTGAATCCATGTTCAGTTACATCCTCACATGGAACACTATTCTCTGGAAACTCACTTTCTGAAATCTAAGAATTTTCCAAACATCAATTTCTGGTTTCTTTGTGTCCAGGACTTCAGTTCTCAGCTTAGTGCTTTTCTCTTGTATTTCACTGTAAGGTGCACCTTCTATATTTAGCTTAGGAATCGCCTTAGTTAAATATCCACATTCATAGCTTTCAAATTCTGCCTCCCACACAAAATCAGAACTCAATTTCACTAAGTTCTTCACTATCTAAAAAAAAAAGGATTCCTTTTCCTCTAGTTTCAATAACACAACCACAAAATTCCTTCAAAGTCTCATCAGAAGTACCTTTAGCATCCATGTTTCTACAGTCTCTTCAAAGCAAATAGGCCTTTTCTAACAAGTAAATCAAAGTTCTTCCAGCAACTAATTACCCAATTCCAAAACTGTTTCCACTTATTTGGTAATTTCAGTAGCTGCACCCCAATCTCCTGGTACCAAAATGTGTTTTAGTTTCCTAGAATGCTCAAGGCAAATACCACGAAATGGGTTAAGCTAAACAATAGGAATCTATTTCCTCACAGAGTTCTGAGGATGGAAAAATATCCAAATAAATGCACCATTAAGGTGATACTTTCTTCCTGACGACAACTAACCAGCAATCCTTGGCTCTTCTGTCACATGACGAGACCTGTGGTAGAGTATGCTAATCTTTCCCTTCTCTTCAGGGTTTCACTGAATTAAGCATCTTGCTTTTATGGCTTTCTTTCTCTGTCTGAATTCTATTCTCTTATATAGGACTCCAGTAAGAGGACTATAAACCATCCTGATTGAGGTCGGACACATATTAAATGAAGTAACCTCATGAAAAGGTCTTACTTACATCAGGTTGAAAACCACAGGAATGAAAACTTAAGAACATACTTTACTTGGGTACATACAACTTCAAACCACCACAAAGAGGAAGGAAAATACAGAGAAAGAAATGGATAGCAGGAAAACAATGAATGAACAGCATGAGAATCTCAATAAAAAGAAAAATTCTTAAAAGGAACCAAACTGAAATTCCCAAGAGGCTTTCAACTGCAGATTGGAGCTGGGAAAGGAAAGAATCAGCAAACTTAGAGCAAGCCAACTGAAATGAGCCAGGGCGAGGAGGCAACGATAAAAGAATTACGAAAAGCAAAAATAGCCTATGAAACCTCTAGCGTACCATCAAGCATATCAATATATGCAACATGGGGGTCCTAGAAGGAAAGAAAGATAGAAAAGGGCAGACGCAATATCCAAAGAAATTATAACAGAGAACTTCTCAAACTTATAAAAGTAGTAAATATGCACATCAAAGAAGCCCAGTGAAAGAAAAGGAGGTGTGCTGGTTTGAAAGTATTGCGTACCGCAGAAGTCATATCCTTTAATCCTGATTCAACACTGTAGGTTGGAAACCTTTGATTAGACTGTTTCCACAGAGATTGAGCCCCTCAATTCTGGGTGTACCCTTTTGATTAAATTACTTTATGGAGATGCGGCATGCCCAATTGTGGGTATGACCTTTTGATTAGGCAGGGATGTGACTCCACCCCATTCAAGGTGGATCTTGATTAGTTTCTGGAGTCCTTTAAAAAGGGAAACATTTTGGAGAAAGCTCAGACGCTTGGAGAACAGTTGCTTCAGAGCCAACAGAGACAGTTGGAGATGCAGAAAGAAAACTCTCCTGGGGAAGCGGTTTAAAATGAGAAGCCAGGAGAAAAAGTTAGCAGATGCCATCATGTGCCTTCCCAGCTGAAGAGAAATGTCATCAGCCCTTTCTTGAGTCAAGGCACCTTTCTCTGAATGCCTTAGTTTGGACATTTTTATGACCTTTAACTGTAAAACCACAACTCAATAAATCCTCTTTTTAAAAGTGGTTCCATTCCTGGTATATTGCATTCTGGCAGCATTTAGCAAACAAAACAGGGGGTAAACTTGAAGAAAAAATACAACCCATAACATACCGATAAACTGTCAAACGCAAAGGACAAGGAGAGAGTTCTGGAAACCACTGGATAAAATCAACATGTTATGTACACAAGACTCCTAATGAGATTAACTGGAAACAATGGAGGCAAGAAGACAGTGGGCTGAACTACTTAAAGTACTGAAAGAAAATAATTGCCAACCAAGAATTTTATATCCAGTGAGACTTTCGTTTAAAACCAAGGGGGAGGGGCGGGCTACAGTGCCTCAGGAAGCAAGAATGCTCGACTGCCATGCCAGAGGACCCAGGTTCGATCCCCGGTGCCTGCCCATGTAAAAAAAAAAAAACAAAAACAAGGGGGAGATTATGACACTGTCAAATAAACAAAAGCTGAGAAAGTTCTTCACCACTAGACCTGTCCTACAAGCAATGCTAAAAGAAGTACACTTCAAACTGAAAGGAAAGGACACTCAACAGTGGTTCAAAGCGGCATAAAGAAATAAAGATCTCCAGAAGAGATACTCATTTGGGTAATTATAAATGCTAGTACTGTTATACATTCTCACAAGTACCTCTGTTTTTTACTTCCTACAGGTGCTAAAACATAAATGCATAAAAGTTATGATAAATCTATGGCTTGGGGCATACTATTTACATAGATATAATCTGTAACAAGTACAAAAAAGGTGGGGACAGTGGATATGTATTCTATTGAAGTCAAGCTGGTATCAAATTAAGTATGATTATTATTATTTAGGATATAAATATTATCCTAATATTATAAAAATTAAATTTCAACACCATGAGAACCACAAAGAAAAGCATGAAAAAATATATCCAAATGGAAATGAGAAAGGATTTAATACACTATAAATCAAAAACCAAAGAAATATGAAAACAGGGACAAACAGGTATGAGACTGCAAAGACTAAACAGTAAAATGGCAGAAGAAAGTTCTACACTGTCATTGGTGACTTTAAATGACATAGATTAAACTCTCCGGTTAAAAGACAGAAATTGGCAGAATGGGCAAAAAAGCATGAGCCAATACATGCTGTCTACAAGAGACACACCTTAAATTCAAAGCATAAGTAGGTCAAAAGTGCTTTTAAACTACAGAAAAAATATATATATACCATGCAAATCATAATCAAAAGAGCTAGTAGAACTTCTGGAGAAGATGGCGGCTTAGTAAGACGCGCGGAGCTTAGTTTCTCCTCCAGAACAGCTACTAAGGGAGTAGAAACGATACAGAACAGCTCCCAAAGCCACGACAGAGATAAAAAAGACAGCGTACCCCATCCTGGAATGGCTGGCTGGCTGAGAGAACCCGCTCTGGTGAGATCGCTGAGGGGCGCGGGCTTCACTGGGCAGGGTGGCAAGCGGCCGGAGTCACTCCCTTCCCCCTTCCCGGGCCGGCTGGGAGAATTGGAGAGGCGGTCCCCTCAAACCACGGCGGCTGGCGCCCACACCACGCGCAGCCCCCCGGACCAACTGAGAGAATTGGATCGGAAATCCCCAGGCCACGGAGAACGGTGACGGGGGGGGTGGGGCCCTTCCAAACCCGTGACTCCCCGGGAACGGTGCACTCTCCCGGGCGGGCCGCTGCGGCTGGCGTCCTCCCGCCATGCTTGGCGCCCCGGGCCGACTAGGAAATTCGGACGGGCGCTTTTCCGGGCTGCGGCGGCTAGCGACCCTCCCCGCGTTCGGACCCCGGGCCGGCTGGCACTCTTCCAAGCCGCTTCGGCTAGCGAACCTCCCGGACGGCGAGAGTTTTCCAAAGTTAAAGGACCCACAGCACCTTTTACTGGTGGGACCCGCAGACAAACGTGTGCCACGAGCGCCACCTACTGGGCAGGATAAGAAAAACAGAACCCAGAGATTTCACAGAAAAATCCTCCAAACTTTTGGATCCAACACCCAGGGAAATCTGTCTAAATGCACAGATGCCAGCAGAAGATAACGGATCACGCTCAAAAAATTGAAAATATGGCCCAGTCAAAGGAACAAACCAATAGTTCAAATGAGATACAGGAGCTGAGACAACTAATGCTGAATATACGAACAGAAATGGAAAACCTCTTCAAAAACGAAATCGATAAATTGAGGGAGGACATGAAGAAGACATGGGCTGAACATAAAGAAGAAATAGAAAAACTGAAAAAACAAATCACAGAACTTATGGAAGTGAAGGACAAAGAGCTAGTATAACAATACTACTATTAGATAAAATGACTTTAAATTAAAAACAGTTACGAAGGGCAATGGCAGTTATTATATACTGACAAAGAGTCAATTAAACATGAAGGTGTAACAATTTAAATATATATGACCCTTACAATAGAGCCCCACAATATATGAAGCAAATACTAACAGACTATAAAGGAGAAATTTATGGTTTTAATAGACAGAACATCTAGATAGAAGATCAATAAAGAAATACAATATTTGAACAATAACCTAAACCAATCAGACTAACAGACATACAGAGCATTTCACCCAACAAGAGCAGAATATACATTCTTTTTCAATACACCTGGATCATTCACTAGGAGAGAGCATAACTTAGTTCACAAAACAAGTCTCAAAAAATTAAAAACTATTGAACTCATAAAATGTCTTCTCTGACCATAAGGAACAAAGACAAATCAATAACAGAAGGAGAAATGGAAAATTCACAAATATGCAGAAATTAAACAACATACTCTTAATCAATTAGATGAAAAGGAAAATCAGGAAATACAATGAGGTGAATGAAAATGAACATACAACATAAAAACTTATGGGATGCAGTAAAAGCAGTACTGAGAGGGAACTTTATAGCTTTAAATGCTTACATCAAAAGAAAGATTTCAAAGCAGAGACCTAACCTCAAAATTGGAAGAACTAGAAAAAAAGGAGAAAACTAAACCAAAGTAAGGGGAAGAAAAGAAATAACAAAGGTTAGAGCAGAGATAAGTGTAACAGAAAATGGAAAATAAAAAATAATAAAATCAAAAAAGCCAAAAGTTGATTCTTTGAAAATATCAATAAAATTGAGAAATCTTTGGCTATGCTGCCAAAGAAAAAAGACAGAGGAAGCAAATGACTAAAATCAGAAATGAATATGGAGAAATTACCACCAAACCCAATTAAATAAAAATTACTATAAGAAGATACAACGAAAAAAATGTATGTCAACAAAATAGACAATCTAGGTTGACAAATTCCTAGAAACACACAACCATTAACCAGCAAAGAGATTGAATCAGTAATCAAAGACCTTCCAACAAAGAAATCTCAATGACCAGATGTTTTCATAGGGAAATTTTGACAAACATTCCAAGAAGAAATAACACCAATCCTGCTCAACCTCTTCCAAAAAACTAAACAGGAGGGAACACTCTCCAACTAGTTTTTCGAGGCCAATATCACTCTCATACCAAAGTCAGACAGAGATACCACAAGAAAAAAAAAATTACAGAACAAATTCTCTTAAGAATATAGATGCAAAAATTCTCAAAAAAACACTAACAAACCAAATCCAACTGTGCATTAAAAGAAAATGACACCATGATTGTTCTAGTTTGCTAGCTGCCAGAATGCAACACACCAGAGATGGATTGGTTTTTAATAAAAGGGGATTTATTTTGTTAGTTCTTCAGAGGAAAGGCAGGTAACTTTCAACTGAGGTTCTTTCTTACATGGGAAGGCACAGGGTGATCTCTGCTGGCCTTCTCTCCAGGTCTCTGGGTTCCAACAACTTTCCCCACGGTGATTTCTTTCTGCATCTCCAAAGGCCTGGGCTGAGTTGCTTGTGCTGAGATGAGGTATGCTGAGCTGGCTTGGGCTGTGCTACGTTGAACTCTCTCATTTAACAACCAGCCAATTAAGTCAAACATCATCCATTGCAGCAGGCACCCTCCTAGCCGACTGCAGATGTAATGAGCAACAGATGAGATTCACATACCACTGGCTCATGTCCACAGCAACAGAATTAGGTATCTTCACCTGGCCAAGTTGACAAATGAATCTAACTACCACAATGATCAACTGGGATTTATCCGAGATAAGCACGGGTAGTTCAATATAAGAAAAACAATTGATGCAATACGCGACATTAACGGAAAAAAGGAAAAATAAAAACGCACGCGATAATCTCAGTTAAGGTACAAAAGGCATTTGACAAAATTCAGCACTCCTTTTTGATAAAAACAGTCAGAAAATTAGGGATTGAAGTTCCTCACCATGATAAAGGGTATATATAAAAAATCCACAGCTAACATCATACTTAAAGGTGAAAGATTAATAGCGTTCCCTTTAAGATCAGAACTAGACAATGAGGCCCTATGTCACCACTGTCATTCAATACTATACTGGAAGTTCTAGCCAGAACAATTAGGGAAGAAAAATAAATAAAATCCATCCAAACTGGAAAGGAAGAACTAAAACTTTCCCTATTTTGTATGTAGATGACATATCCCTATATACAGAAAATCCTGAAAAATCCCTAACAAAATTCCTAGAACTAATAAATGAATTTAGCGAAGTGCCAAAGTACAGGCTCAACATCCAAAAATAAATAAAAGACATCCAAACTGGAAAGGAAGAAGTAAAACTTTCCCTGTTTGTATGCAGATGACATGTCCCTATATGCAGAAAATCCTGAAAAATCCATAACAAAATTTCTAGAACTAATAGATGAATTTAGCAAAGTGCTGAAGTACAGGCTCAACATCCAAAAATCAGTAATGTTTCTATACATAGTAATGAACAACTGGAAGAAGTAATCAAGTTAAAAAGTCCATTTATAATAACTAAAAGAATCAAATAAGTACAAATAAATTTAAACAAGGAGGTGAAGAACTTATACAAGGAAAACTATAAAACATCACTAAAAGAAATCAAAGACCTAGATAAATGGAAGGATAAACCACGCTCATGGAATGGAAGACTAAATACTGTCAAGATGTCAATCCATTTAAAGCAATTTACAGATTTAACACAATCCCAATCAAAATTCAATAGCCTTCTTTGCAGGAATGTTAAATCCAGCCATCAAATCTACATGGAAGGTAAGTAGTCCCAAATCGCAAAGTTATTTTGAAAAAGAAAAATGAAGTTGGAGGACTCACGTTTTTGGATCTTAAACCTTATTACAAAGCCACAGTCCTCAAAACAGCATGGTAACAGCATAAGGACAGACACAGAGACCAATGGAATCAAACTGAGAGCTCAGAAATCAATCTTTACATTAATAGCCACCTGATTTTTGACAAAGTGGCAAAGACCACTCAACTGGGAAAGAATATTCTCTTCAAAAAATGGTGTTGGGAAAACTGGATCTCCATATGTAAAAGAATGAAGGTGGGCTGCTACTTCACACAATGTACAAAAATCAACTCAAAAATGGATCAAAGACCTCAATATAAGAGCCAGTACTAGCAAACTTCTAGAAGAAAACATAAGGAAGCATCTTTAGAACCCTGCGTTAAGCAATGGTTTCCTGATAGAGTTATACAGAGAAGATATGATTTAACAAATGAATATGAATGCTGAATCATTAAATTGATATCTCTTTTAGTTTCCAGTATTTTAGAACAGCTAAAAGTAAAAACCTAAAATTGGGAAATTGTAACCAAAGTCTGAATTATGGTCTACAACTAATTGTGGTGCTGTGTTATGAAATTTAAAGCTTTTTTTGTATATATGCTGTTTCCACAAAAAAAAGAAGGAAAAAAGTCAATTGTGATGGTAAAAAAAAAAATATTTAAGACCTCTAGACTCCTATATTCTGGAGCAGCTAGAAGGAAAAATAGGAGAGGATCATATGGTAGCCCATGACAAACTCTGGGATCTGTCCTGTAACTACCTGTTGAAGAATGCTTCAAAAACCACTACTTTTTAATCTCTTTGCTTTGTATATGTTTTATACTATACAATTTAAAAAGTTAAAAATCAAGAAATAAAAAGTTGAAATTAAAAAAAAAATCACAATGAGATACCATTTCATACCCACCAGAATGACTACTATTAAATATAACAGAAAGTTGCGAAGTATTAAAGAGGATGTGGAGAAAGAGAAATACTAGTCCTAACCATTGCTGGTAGAAATGGAAAATGGTGCAGCCACTGTGAAAGACAGTTTGACAGTTCCTCAGAAATTTAAGCATAGAATTACCACATGACCCAGAAATCCTGGGTATATGCCCAAACGAATTGAAAGCTTACTGTTGCTCATAGTGGCATTTTCACAATTGCCAAAAGAGGGAAGCAACCCAACAATCTATCAACTGACTAAACAAAATGTGGTATATACACACAGTGGAATATTATTCAGCCATAAAAAGGAATGAAGTTCTGATACAAGTGACAACATAGATAATCCCTGCAGACATTATGCTGAGTGAAGTAAACGAGGCAAAGGGACAAATAGTGTATGATCTCGCTGATACAAAATAACTAAAATAAGGTAACTTATGGAAACAGAATCTAGAATATAGTTTACCAGGGCATATGGTGAAGACAGGGAATAGGAAGAAACTTTCACTTGAAAGTTTTGATAGTGGACGATGGTGATAGTAGCACAACATTGTGCTACATAACTAACAGCACTGAATTTTATATTTGAATGTAGCTAAAAGGGGTAATTTTAGTTGTATATATGTAACTAGAATTAAAATTTTTTAATTAACCATAGGACTGCACAATACAAAATGTGACCCTACTGTAAATGGACTATAGTTAACAGTACAAGCATAATAAAGTGTTTTCATCAATCATAGTGAATGTACCACATCAATGCGAAGTGTTAATAATAGGTGGTATATGAGAATCCTGTATTTTATGCATGATTTTTCTGTAAGTCCACAACTTCTGTAATTAAAAAAAAAAGTGAGTCCTAGGATATAAGGCATATTTTCATGGATTTGAAAGAGCAAATCTACCAGAATTAAGGAACACTTATAAAGGAAAAGGGAATGACTAGGTCTGGGACTTTGACTAAGCTTTAGTGTTCTAACAAGGAGAAGTGGAATGAAGAGAGGTTTCAGCTTCATACGGGAGACTTATTTCTGTTGTTTTTATTGTTATTGTTGCTTGGTGGAAAGGAGGGAACAAATCTCTGACACAGTAATAGGAAATAACTGCAAACAAAGATTTACTTCATAAGGAACTTGGCAGTACAGTTCATATGTAGCTATTGTAATAGACAAAACTTACATCAAAAGTGAAGTTGAACAGGGAATATTAAAACTAGAAGAGACTTTAGTTAAATGTCTAAAGCTTTCTTGTCGAAAATGCTTATATTTTTTGGAGGCCTTATAAAAGAGAAAGCCGTAAGGAGGAGCCAAAAGCTGTTAAGTCAACAGAAAGAGGACATCACCCATGTGATAGGAAAGTCAAGGAACTCAAGGACTGTCAGCCAGGCAGAACACTACCTAGCCTCTGAAATCATGATACAATAAAATTTCTGTTCTTTCAGCCAAACCACTGTGTGGTATTTGTTATAGCAGTCAGAAAACTCATATTGAAAGCTTATATCTCTCAACAGATTATAAAAAAAGACTTTAAAAAAGGGGGAAATGGTATAATTTCTCAGCTTAACAGAAACAGGTTAACTTTTAGGTATATAAATTTCATAAAGAACTGGATTTCTTGTTTCCTATCTTTAAAATGTGCATCCTCCCCTATGATTCCCAGGGGTGTAAGTCTCGCTGGCAATGTGGGACTTGACTCCCAGGGATAAGCCCGACCCTGGCATCATGGGATTGAAAATGACCAAGAGGGTAAAGAAACAGAACAAAATTTAAGCTTCAATGGCTAAAAGATTTCAAACAGAGTTGAGGAGTCATTCTGGAAGTTACTCTTTTGCAAGCTTTAGATTTTTCAAACTACTACAGTATGCCATGCCCCAACCAACAGTATTCCTGAAAACCCTAGGGAGTGCCCTGGACTCTATCTAAGTCTCTATAAAAGCTTTTCTTAGTAAGTTTATTTTTCAGTAACTTAAGGCCTCCATATTAATCCTGGGCCAGATAAATCCTGAAACCCAGAAGTACCAGTCTGTCCAAGAACAACAACTAGGTTCATTCCTTCTCCTCAGAAGGTCAATGCCCCTTTCCAGCACGAAGAAGTTAAAATGGTCATTGCCCAGATATCCCTGAAGACTGAGAGAAAGATCAAATGAGAGAAGGTATAACTGAGAAATAGGGTTTAACAAATGGAGCTGACTCAATACATAGTTTTTTTTTTTTAGAGTTTAGTGTTTTTGAATAGCCAGAAGGAAATACCTGAAATAGCTGAACTGTAATATAGTGGCCCTGATCTTTGAAAATGATTATACAACTATACCGCAAAAAAGAAAAAGAACAAAAAAACAGCAGTTGCAGTGTTTGTATGGACCTACTTCTGGATATTTTGTTTTGTTCCACTGATATATATATTTATACATATGTAATACACTACACTGTCTTATTTAACCTACCTCTATTGTAAGTCTCAAAACTGGGTAGATTACAATACTAATGGTCAATAAAAAGAAGGGGAGGGCTTAGGGGTATGGGATGTATGGGGTGTTTCTTTTTTCTTTTTCTTTTTTTGGAATAATGCAAATGTTCTAAAAATGATCACGATGGTGAATACACAACTATATAATGGTATTGTGAAAAAAACAAAAAAAGTACATCCTACAGAACTAACTATTTTAGGAAGGAAATCATTCACCAGAGGGAAATGAAATGTTAACAGCAATCAACAGTGTACATAACCAAAGCTGAGAACACAGTTTATAAAATGTAATCCACTGAGACCATGAATTGTATATAACCACATACAAAAATCTGTGTAAGTCATTTTTCTGAGAAACAAACATAAAACTTTCATTAAGTGCAATGGAGCCCTAAACTCATTTGTTCATGTATCTGTAAAGTGAACAAATACATTGCAAGAGCTGTACGTAGGTGCCCAAATCAAGCTTAACAAAGAAGTAAGTATACCTTCTACTCCACTCTACAACATCCCTTTTTTAAAAAGGAAGTAGGACCAGTTTTTTTGAAAGCCATATATACAATATCAACAGTCATCCTGAAATAGCAGCTCTTTCTGGGTTTAGTCATTCTAGGCAAGGAAATATCATCAACATTCTTAGCCTCCCTCTTATCACTTACTGTCTAGCTACAAGTAATTCCTACATAACTTGGTATATCTTGAGGTCAGTAAAATTAAATGCATAAAGATACAATATCCATTATTAGCTACCTATTAATTCAGGAGTGTATTAACTTTTGAAAATAACACTTAATGAGTATTTAATAAATGTTAGATTATCTCATGAAAACCTCACAACAACCCATGAGACAGTTCTATTATTATTATTCCCACTTACAGATAAGGACCTTGAGACTTAAAACTCACTGCCAGTAAAGAGCAGACCACAAACTACAAAGATAAGTACTACACTATACCACAAATAGGAAAATAAACACGATCTAAATGTCTGGAATTTCAAATAAATCAGGCAGTGAGTGTAAAGACCATTTCAGATGAACAGCTATAGAATATTTAAACAACAGAAGGGACTTTATGAAAAAACTGCATACATATGTCGATGTTTTCCATGGAGAAAATATGAGCATGTTGGGAGGTAGAACATTTGAATGAATTTCCATACGTTAAGTAAGCAAAATTTCTCAGAATTGACACACTTTGTAATTCACCTGAAAGTCTATATTAAATGATACAATTAATAATGACATGTTAGATAAATTCCAAATACTTCTTTGTGTTAAATGAAGCGTTTGGGACTAAATTGTTTTTAAGGTCCCCTAAGCAATAAAATTTCATGATTTTAAGACAAAGTGAATTAGATAACTTTTTCCTTCTAGTTACAGCTATTTATAATACCCCATTACCCTAAACACAATGACTAATTCAAACAGGCATGTGACAAAAACAAAACCTTCCCCCAAATTAGCATGTTGACAGTATGAAAAGATTTTTTCTACTAGGGCTCTAAACTAGACTGACACAGACCTGGGACTGCTGATCCCCACTTCCCCTGATACTGGAAAGTAAGTCTACAGTAGGACTTTATGAAACTAATGTCAAGGACTTGACACAAGCAGAAATGAGAAAAAAAGAGACAAAATCCTGATAACATCCATTTGGTCCCTGAATCCATTCCAGTCCTTTGAAGTCGTAAAAACCAATAAATGTTCTTTTTCCCTTAAGCTAGTTTAAATTGGCTTTTTAACACCTGCAAGCAAAGAGTTTTGAGTTAAGCCAGGAGTGACAGGTTTCAACTTGCCTATCAACTCTCAAGAGTGGCAGCGACTGCCTGCAGCACCAGGATCTTGAGGTCTTCTCTGGACAGAGAGCCATAACCTGGTAATATCTACCATGAGCAAAGGAAGAGAAATTGTGCACTACACACATTGCATACTTGTCAGTCATTGGCTGACACTGGCATATAAGCAAAGTAGCAGTAAAAGCCCAGGAAGGAGAGAAGGGAGGGTAAGAGGAAGGACTTTGAACAAGAAGTGGGAGGCAAATAAGTGAAACAAAGCAATAAAAGCAGACAGTCCCAATGTTGGGGACCTCTCACCCTCCATTTTTACTTGCAAGAGGGCCTGCATGTCTTCTTAAATGTGTATCTGTGCTGGTTTGAAATGATTTATGTACCCTAGAAACATAATGTTTTAATCCTAATCCCATTTTATAAAGGCTGCCATCTTTTCTAATCCTTATTCAGCACTGTATGTTGGAAACATGGAAGTGTGACTAAATCAGTGTGGGTATTAAATCTGATCAGGTGGAGACATGTCTCCACCCATTCCAGGTGGGTCTTGATTGGTTTTACCAGAATCCTTTAAAAGAAGAAGCACTTTAGAAAAAGCTAGAGAACTACAAGAGAGAAAGCAAGGAGATTTGAAAGAGCAGAGAACAACATAGCCATAAGAAGCAGAGAGTCCACCAGCCAGTGACCTTTGGAGATGAAGAAGGAAAATGCCTCCAGGGGACCTTCATGAAACAGGAAGCCAGGAGAGAAAGCTAGCAGATGACACTGTGTTCGCCACATGCCTTTCCAGATAAGAGAGAAACCCTAAACTTCATCGCCCTTCTTGAATCAAGGTATCTTTCCCTAATGCCTTAGATTGGGCATTTCTATAGACATGTTTTAATTGGGACATTATCTCAGCCTTAGAACTGCAAACTAGAATCTTACTAAATTTCCCTTCTGAAAAGCCATTCTGTTTCTAGTAAACTGCATTCCAGCAGCTAGCAAACCACAACAGTATCTAATAAATTTACTGCCAGCTTATTCTTAAAAAAAACAACAACAAAAAAGGAGCTGTGGAAGCAAAAATACAGTAGGAAAAGTTACATTAGGGGAAAGAAGTGCACTAAAAAATGCCAATCAAAATTAAAACTGGCTTGATTCAGAATATATTTTAATGTTCAAATTTTTCTCTGGTTTAATCATTTAAGAAAAATATTGATTCAGTTCAACATCAAGCTGATCCTCTATATGCATATCTTTCTTTTCGCTTAAATATAATCTGGATCATTTATGATTCAGAGGAGAAAGATATGGTTCATCAGTTTAGGTTCACAATTTACCTCAAGTCCCATGGCTCCAAGGCACTTTTTTAAAATACAATTTTTATTGAGATAATTACAGATTCACATGCAATTGTAAAAAATAATAGTACACTTAAATGGATTCTCCCAAAGGCAACATTTTGCAAAACTGTAGTTTAATATCACAACCATGATACTGACATTGATAGAATCCATCAAACTTGTCAGATTTATGTCTAACACATTTTTAACCAGCCAATATATCTTTGCTTCCATTCCATCAACATCTCTAAATGCTCAGTATAAAAATTCTATTTGTCTTAAATTGTTTTTACTTAAGTCTCTCCTGAGTAAAACCTTTCCAGTCTTCACTTTTAATCTCTTTACAAGCAGTTTTAAAGTGTCATGATATTCTGTATCTATGTATCTCAATATTCTTATTCTCTCTATAAATCTATACTTAGTTCTATTCTAATTTCTCCAAAGCTAAGGAATCCTGAAGTGAATTCCAGTTCTACCATGCAAAAGCTTAGGCATCAATCATTTAATCGCTCAACAATTACCTCACCTGTAAAATGGAAATAGTACCCACTTCAAAGGTTTGCTGAAGATCAAATGAGAGACTGCCAGCAAAGGGAGGTACAGTACCTGGCAGAATATGTTAATTATACATTAATTAATTATAAACATTAATTTTAATTATTTAGTACTCACTCACCAAGACCTTTCTAACAGTAAATCCATCCATTCCAATCTCCTTAACATCCTAACCTGACCATAATATGCCCATTTGTTCGTTCATTCAACAATGAAAGCATACTGTTTACACATAGAGAAGATAAACAGCTGAATCAAAATGGAACTTTTCTTCACAGGTACACAGCAACAATGTTAGAAAAAAGGTACAGTTAGACTTCTCTGGAAGTTTTGATGGAAGAGATGACACATAACTTGGTTCTTTAAGAGTTCAGTCATTAACAAACAGGAAGATGTGGGGTAACAAAGAAATGAGAAATAGCATTTTCTAGAGTAAGAACATTTTACACATTAAGGATATAAAGGTCACAAAAGTACTAAGGAAAAAAAAAAGGAAGAGAGGAGAGACATGTAAAGAACAGCAAGTAGTTTAGATTGCCAATAGTATAGGAAAAATAGAAAAGGAAAAGGGAAAATGGAAAGCAAAACTAAAGACCAGTTAGAGCCAGACTGTAAAGGGCTTTGAATCCAAGTCAGAATCCAAAATTTCATTCCGGCTACAATGAAAATCCAAAGATTTATGAGCAGTGCATTTTGAAGTTCATAACTGCAAAGTCAAAAGACACATGTGCTGTAACATAAAATGGACTGGAGAAGAAATCTCTACTGTACCGGGATGAGAAACTTGTTAAAAGCCTGCTGCAATTAATCAGGCAGGGAAAGGAAGCACGGAAGGAGGTCTGGAGGAACAAAACTAGCACAACTGAAAATTAATGAAATGTGGGAAAGAATTAATTGACGATGATTTAAGTTTTAAGCCTCGTTCTGTAAATTGTATGGAAAACAAATGGTTCCCAGCCTTCTCCATAAGTCACATCCATTTTCCTAAATTCTATACCATATTATAATTTCTTTATTGGACTAAATATATTTTTACTTGTGGAGTGAAACAAGTACATTGCAAGTACATGGTACAGAAATTAATGAATAGATTCAAGAAATCTGAAAGACTGTAGGTAGGCCGAGCAGGGGACAGCAAACAGATCTTATTACATCTGATGTATCATAACATGTTTATTAAAAGTAGACTTGAGGACTCCTATAATCATCTGTTCATAAAACTGGAACCAGGATTGCATTCATTTCTTCATTGGTGTATCCCCAAGTATTCAAAAGAGCGTCAGTATACCATTAGAACTCAATAAATTATTTGTTGAATGCATATGTAAGTGAAAAAGAACAAAGGTATGAAATATTAAGAAATGTTTATATTAGCCTCAATGCTCTGAGGGGTCTATATTTTCTCCTAATCTTTCATTTATTAAATTAGTTTTCTGTTGCTAACTCTACTTCTGAAAATCTAATTATGCTACAATAGAATAATTTAATAAAGCTATAATAGCCATTTTCAGTAATTAAATTATTAAACACTAAAGGTCAAACAAAATCTTAATTTAACATATGTGAGAGAAGAAATGTCCTAAGAGTTACATTATATAGTTTTGGAAATGTTAGTTCAGATATGCAATACTACAGTTAAAAATATTCCCTACACATGAGAATTAAAGGCAAACATATTTTAACATTACTGGATAGGAAATTTGAAAATGTTTTCCTGTAGAATTTCTCATCTTACCAGGTCTTTCCTTCCCAGTGCCTTTTGACTCAGCAAATTTTTGTATCAAACTTTCAACTGTGGTGTTAGCCATGTTATTTATGAATTCTTCATGGACCTATTAAAATGAAATAAAGATAGACTTTTTCTTCTTCCACAAATATTCTCACTTAACTTATTTCAGATAAAACATATACAGGGCGGGCCGCGGTGGCTCAGCGGGCAAAGTGCTTGCCTGCTATGCCGGAGGACCTCGGTTCGATTCCCGGCCCCAGCCCATGTAACAAACAAACAAAATACAATAAAAACAAGAAAATGTTTAAAGATGTTTCCCTTTCTTCCTCCCTTCCTTCCTTCTCTCTGTCTTTCCTTCCCTTCCTCTCTCTTTAAAAAAAAAAACATATACAAATAAATTAAAGTTCATTACAACAAAACAACTATTTTTTGTCCCAGGGACTTTTAAGAAATTCTGTCTAACATGCAGTGTTACTTAACTCATAGTTTTAGTAGGTCTGTGGGAACCAACCCCAGCTTACATTAATCCCTCATGATATGGCCTCATGGCTTTAGAAATCAAGGCAGTTTCTTTCTCCTGTCTTTGAGTGCTTTAGAAACACGATTCTCATAATAAAACTTATATAGACAATGAAAATAGTTTTGGACTTTAAATAAAAAAAAAAGAGTAACAGACTTCATCTTTCTTTACGATATTTCAACACACCCCAAAATATCAAACAAACCTCTGGTATTTTTACAACATTTCTAAGCACAAGTACTATAACTTATTAAAGTTACACTAAATTTAAAAATAGTAAAACCTGAAAAAAAGTGAATTGGATACTTTGAATTTTAACGTAAAGAGAACTGGACAGAGTTAATTTCAAAAATTAATTTGAATTAACATCCTCGGTGGCCAAAAAATTATTTCCTATTTAATTCATGAAAATGCATATTCTTTATCTGACATAATTCAGAATGATATTACAGGCTTTGGACATGGTGATAAAAGAATTTTAAAGAGCCATAAGTGAACATAAAAATGTCATGAATCAGTTCAACTTACCTGGCCTATTTGCAAATGAATTTCCTTTATAGCATTTGATAAAGATTCTATAATTTCTTTTATATGAATGAGATGAGTTTCTTCAATATCTTGAAATTTCTGGGTAGCAAATATGAAAAATTTTATATACAAATACATACACACACATATCCTTGTATCAAGAGAGCTTTTAGAAATCATCAATGCAGCTAACTAAATTTCAAGTTACTATTATTACATAATTTTAAACGATGCTTCTCGGCAAATGGGTCTAGTAGAAATACTGAAATTCGGTGTTGAGAAAAATTAACTTTTTATTATAGCATACTTTAGGCAAATATGAATTTTATCAGAGTTCAAAGACATCACATGTAAAAATCTCTAATGGTCAACAAATTAGAAAAAGACTGAGAAAAAGACCACAAAAACCAAGGAAGAAGGATTTCAAAACTGAAAAACTATTAGTTGGCCAAGCAAAAACTACAGCTTACTTCTGAACACTTACAATCTAGCCCATAGATCCTTGAAATGTGAATAATCTCCGAAAGAGACAGTCAGTACTGAAACAAATTTAGGAACCCTATACACTCTACCTCAGCAATTCCCAGCCAAAGGTGGGGATGTATCAGAATCACCAATGTAAACAAGATGTTAAGATTTAAGGATGTTTATGATTACTAAAAACAGAAATTTCTTTTACCTTCTGGTATATTAGACAGAGGGAAATACCCAAAATCTATGAAATGTAATCCAGCTGCCTTAATCTCTGATAATGACTGTATAGCCTTTATCTTCTGGCCTTGTGATTATAAAACCCTTGTGACTAACCTTGTACCAACTTACCTAGTTCCTCGACTTTAGAGTCTTGTGATCACTAAAGACAGCCCCTATGTTTATTAATAAGGATTAATAAAAAATCTTGGGTCAGCCCAGAACTAACCCACCCCAAGTTCAAAGTTATTTTGATGACCGAAACTGGATCTAACCAAAATGGGCCCATTTGACAAGCACAGTAGCTTAGACTTTAACCTACAAGTCACTTATACTTCATTATAATACTAAAAATCACGCCCATAATCATATTAAGGCTGCCATTTTCTTACATATGTTCTGTGAATAAGCATATAATCAATCTGCCCATGCTCAATATTAAATCACCTCTAATTACATCATCTGCAGCCAATTGTGCTCATTATCTTAAAACCTGCCCATCTTTCAATGCTATAAATACCAGAATTACTGCAGTTCAGAGAGACAGATTTTGGGGGCGATAGGCCATCTGATCTCCTGCTTTGCACCTAGCAATAAACTTTTTTTCTCTTTGAAACCCTGGGGTCTCAGGAATTGGTCATTTGAGTGCATCAGACAAGAATCTACCACTATGATTTGAACAGTGAATAAAAAAGTATTTGCAAAGTCCCCTTGGGGGAATGGCAAGAAAGGGGGAAAATTCAACTTCCTCATTTGGAGAATTCCTGATATTCTCGTAAGCAGTGGGGACAACCAAATCAATAGGCTAACGCCCTCAATCTTGGGGTCTGTTCATATGAAACTTATCCCTGAAAAGGACAGGCTAAACTACTTAAAATTAACCCCCAGAGAATCTCTTTTGTTGCTCAGATGTGGACTCTCCCTCTCTCAGCCAACATAACAAGCAAACTCACTGTCCTCCCCCTCTCTGCATGGGATATGACTCCCAGGGGTGTAAGACTCCCTGGTAACATGGGACAGAAATCCTAGAATGAGCTGAAACTCAGCATCAAGGGATTGAGAAAGCCTACTCGACTGAAAGGGAGAAGAAAGAAATGAGACAAAATAAAGTATCAGTGGCTGAGAGATTTCAGAGTCGAGAGGTTATCCTGGAGGTTATTCTTATGCATTACATAGATATCCCCTTTATAGATTAAGGTGTACTAGGCTAGAGGGAAGTGCCTGAAACTGCAGAGCTGTGTTCCCGTAGCCACGCTTCTTGAAGATGATTGTATAATGATATAGCTTTTGCAATGTGACTGTGTGATTGTGAAGACCTTGTGTCTGATGCTCCTTTTATCTACGGTAATGACAAATGAGTAAAAATATGGATTAAAAATAAATAAACAATAAGGGGAACAAATGTTAAAATAAACTGAGTAGATTGAAATACTAGTGAACAATGAAAGGGAGTGGTAAGGGGTACAGAAAAAAATATGGGGAACAAAGGTTAAAATCTATTGAGTAGATGGAAATACTAGTGGCCAAAGAGAGGGAGGAGTAAGGGGTATGGTATATGTGAGGTTTTTCTTCTTTTTATTTCTTTTTCTGGAGTGACGCAAATGTTCTAAAAAATGATCATGGTGATGAATATACAACTATGTGAGGATACTGTGAGCCACTGATTACACACCATACACAGAATGTTTGTATGTTAAGAACATTCATGTTATTGTTTTGGCTTGATAATACAAAATAAATTTTAAATAAATAAATATAGGGGGAACAAATGTTAAAATTTAAAAATATATATATTGGATAGACGGAAATACTAGTGGTCAAAGAGAGGGTGGGGTAAGGGGTATGGTATGTATGAGTTTTTTCTTTTTATTTCTTCTTCTGGAGTGATGCAAATTTCTAAAAAATGATCATGGCGATGTATATACAGCTATGTGAGGATACTGTGAGCTATTGATTGTACACCATGTATGGAATGTTTGTATGTTAAGAAGGTATGTGCTTGCACATTGTTGTATCAATGAAAAATTTTTTAAAAGTCTACCACCTTTGTTCAGTTAACACAGAGGGATGTTTTCAAATCACAAAACACACTGAGAGTCTTCTCTACTACCTGGGGGATGGGGTTGGAGGAAGGTGAGAATATTATTTGGGAAAAATTCCCAAGTTATTCGGATATTTATTCTGCAGGAAGAAAAATAGTTCTAGCCTTGACTTCACAACAAACATAATAAAAGCTCTGAAAAACACTGAAATGACAAAACTTGTTTCACTTTGCTTAGTGGTTTCCACTTTGGCTACACAACACTTTTTTCTTCTCCCCTGAATGTCTACTAATATTCCTCAAAACAAGGTTGGGAAATGCCATTTTCGAACAAAATGTACTTAGGATTTCTACTGCACAAACCTTATTAGCTAATTTTTTTGTCAAATTAATTCAGTTTCAAGGAATAGGCCTAAATGCCTTGCTGTTTTTCTCTAGTTAATTCATCAAATTAAATTCTTCACCACATATTTAAAGTCTGATTTTTTTCAGCACTGAGTCACATGACTAGAAATCACTAAGCTAAATTATCAAATTCACATTTGTACAAATGGTAAGATTCTGTAAAGATTCAATTATTGTGAAATTACAGTTTTGGCAGTAAGGCAGCAACAGCCTAAAACATAAATCAGTTTAATTATGAGGAACGAAGAGTGAAAATAGAGGGCTTGTCATGGATTGATTTTGACCAAGTCAATGAGAACACCACTATTTAAAGAGCCTAAACGATTCTCAAGCGAGGAATATTGAGCAAGAGCATGACTGTATTCTAAGAAGTAGCTCAGCTTAAATTTCATCAACTTAATGAAAAAATAATTTTCTTATAAGTATCCCAAAATACAGGAAAATTTGCTCATATAGCCGTTAATTTTAGAAGGTTGATGTTAATTCAAAGGAAACTGCATATTCCTTTTAAAGTCTATTTCCTTTTGAAACAGCTACACTGAATAAAGCAGATTCTTAATTATTTAGAATATCTTGAAGTATGAAGCCACATATAAACTCAAAGCATGATTCAGATGATCTTGTGATTCTTTTTGACACAGGCAACGGGGGAGGGGCAGTGCTATAAAACAGTCTTCAAAATTCTTCAAAAATGAGTGACATCACGCCCAGAAAAAATAAACAATGAGAAATGAGTCTAGTCTCTAGAGTTTAAAATGCATGAATGTTCCTGAACAAATCAGATATACTTTTTTCTCCTTGTAATTTCAAATTCATTGTGTTCATATGTATTGTTACATTAGTTTTTCAAAAAGCACAGTCTATTAGCCACTGGAGATACATATAAGCTAATTCTAAAATTCTTTCATTTGAGGGCGTAAGTCAGTAAATCTCAAAGTTTTCATACTCTACCCATCTGAATGCTTTAAAATAAACAAAATCTCCATATTCTGCTTCAAAATTTTTTCCAATGTCCCATTAACTAATGGCAGTTAAAAAATACGAGCACAAAGAAAATCACTATTGTAATCATTCTTCTTTCCAATCCACATTAAATAAACTTAAATCACAAATATTCCAAGTAAATTCTAACCCCTTTCATCCTTGGGCCTCAGTTTATTTTCCCACTAGTAAATACAGATCCTGCCACTAGACTGACAGGCTCCTTCCTACTGTGATTAGATCAACCTACATAGCCTGGGACAAAAGAAAGAGAAGTAAGAGAATTATTCTCACTTCTAAATAACTCAAAAGTAAGTCTACTCTCTATTAAGAAATAACAGTTAATCTGCTCTGTGGGGAGGGAGGACAGGAGGAATACACAGAGAAGAGAATAAACATACACCTTTGTAAAGCATACCATAAGAGAGAGACAATAGGAGAGGAGAGGGGAGGGGACAAAAGGGAGAAGAGGAGAAGGGAGGGGAAGGGAGGAACCATAACCAACATCCTTACTTAAAGGCAGCTCACACATCAGCTCAAATAAATTAACACCCCTATTTTGAAAATGGCAGCATAACCACGTTAAAGTATCATTTTGGAAAAAAAAAGTAATGACAAAGAACAAAATAAGAGAACAAAAGATGAATGCTGGCAATTTCTTTCTTTTTAAAATATTTTTATGGAGAAATCTTCACACACACATACAGCCCATCATAGTATACAATCAATGGCTCACAATATCATCACATAGTTGTGTATTTTTTCACGATCATTTTTAGGACCTTTGCATCACTCCAGAAAAAGAAATAAAAAGAAAAAACTCATAAACCCCATAACCCTTACCCATCTCTCCCACTGACAGACCACACTCACTGGTATTTCAATCTACCCAATTTTTCACCCTGATCACCTCCCTAGTAATTACTTTTTTATCCTTATTTTTTACTCGTCTATCCAAACCCTGAATAAAAGGAGCATCAGACACAAGGTTTTCACAATCACACAGTCACACTGTAAAAGCCAAATAGTTAATACAATCATCTTCAAGAATCAAGGCTACTGGAACACAGCTCAGCAGTTTTAAGTACTTCTCTCTAGCCACTCCAATATACCATAAACTTTAAAAAGGAATATCTACATAATGCATAGGAATAACCTCCGGAATAAACTCTTTGATTCTGTTTGAAATCTCTCAGCCACTGAAACTTTATTCTGTCTCATTTCTCTCTTCACCCTTTTAGTCAAGAAGGCTTTCGCAATCCCATGATGCTGGATTCCAATTCATCCCAGGAGTCTTGTCCCACAATTGCCAGGGAAATTTATACCCCCAGGAGTCAGGCCCCATGTAAGAGGGAAGGCAGTGAGTTCATCTACCAAGTTGGTTTAGAGATGGAGGCCACATCTGAGTGGCAAAAGAGGTTCTCTGGGGGTGGTGACTCTTAAGCATAACCATAAGTAGGCTTAGCTTCTCCTCTGCAGGACTAAGTGTCATAGGGGCTAACCCCAAAATCGAGGGCTCAGACTACTGAATTGGTTGCAAGAGTATCATCATGCTTGCAAGAACATCAGGAATTCCCCAAGTAGGGAAGTTTCATATTTCCTCCTTTCTCCCCAATCCCCCAAGGGAACTTTGCAAATACTTTTGTAATCTCTGCCCAAATTACTCTGGGATATATCAGGGAATCACACTAACCTATACAAACCAATAAGATCTCATTCTCTATACAAGATACCAGGTATTTATGGTGTTCAACTAAACTGACCATACAAGTTAAATTAGATAATGTACTACCCAAACTATAAATTTTGTACCAAACAAGTATCTCTCCCTTTGGTCTCATACAGAAGTTGAAATTTTAAAATATGGACCATATCATCCTTTACCCTGTATTTTGCTCTACCATAGTCCCATCCAGACCAGTTTTATTAATCTCTAGTCGAAGTCTGATCACTTTTTCAACTTTTCAAACAGTTGCTGTATGGAGAAATGTCGACTTTCACAGCTTCGGTGCTCTAACTTAGAGTCTCAGGTGTCACATAAATACCCAAAGTTTCAGGGAACGACCAAGTTATACACAAATAACTCAGTATCTCAGAATTTAGAAAAACAGTTACAACTCCTGAATATATGTGACTACTTGTAAGAGCTTACAGTCTAGGACCCCTAAACAATGGGGAATGCTAGCAATTTCTTAGAAAATATTTTTAATAACAACAACAAAAATCTCTGACTCTGGAAAATTCTTTTTTAAAATTAAATAACTGAAAGGCAAAACATGCTCACTGATAACTCATTGCTTTAATGCTTAAGTCAACAATACCTTATGAGTGCTCTTAATGATTGAAAGCCATAACAATAATTGCTAAAGTCTACAATGATCTCAGTTATTACAGAAATTGAATTTTTTTCTGGACTTGGATCCCCATTTAACACAACTAAACTAAACTCTTCCCCTTGAAATAGTATCTTCTCTCAGTTTCCATGACATTGCACTTTCCAGTTTTCTTTCTTCTTTGGCTTCTCCTACTCAGGTCTCAATAACTATTTCTCTACCACATTCTCAATGATGAGTATCTCAGAGCTTGCTCCTGAGTCCTTTTTCCCGAAACGCTATTAAAAAAGGTGAATTCCATCAAGAATTTGGGTGCCAATGACACTCTTCTTTATATAGGCTCAAAGTCCTTTATGCAAACCCTGTGGGACCAACTGTGTTTTGGAATTCTCAGGTTTTGGATTATTTAAATAAAGATAATATGGCACTGTTACTATAAATTCTTTAAAATCCTGCCACCAGCAGGATCTGCGATGGCACCTCTTTATCGAACATATTTCGGAAGGAAAACGTGTATACAGGCTAACAGGGACAAAGACTATAAAAGGTCTCATGTCAGTTGAGGTTAAGTTTTATGCCAAATGAATTACAGAAAAGAAAAGGTTTTCAGAGCTTTTGGGATTCAGAATTGTGGATAAGGGTCTATGGGCATGTACTTCCAGCCAGACTACATGGATTCTCCATAGAAACTGCCCACTTGATGTCTCCACTTAGGTATCTTACAGATATCTCAAACTTCACATGTTCAAAATTGAACATCTAACCCTCTCCTCTCCAAGCTAGTTCTTCATCTAGTCTTTCCCATCCATTTCTATCTACACAGACTTAAACGCTACAACATGGAAGTGATCTTGACCTCCTTCAGCATTCCCTTAGCCAACCCAGCCCTGACGTCTCCAAATGCATTCATTTCCCTGTTCTCCAAGGTCACCGCACAGGCCCTCATTGTTTCCCGCCTGACTACTTTACCTTTCAAATTAGACTTCTGACTCTCTTTGACCTCACTATAATCCATTATTTTCAAAGCTGCCTAAATAATATTTTTAAAATACAGGTGAGATCATGTCACATCCTACCTAAAACCCTTCAGTGGCTTCCCAGTGCTCTTAGAAGAAAACAGTGTTACTGAACCCTACATAACATGGTTCTGCCTATCTCTTCAGTCTCATTTCTTACCACCATCTATTCTTGCTCAGATTAAGTATTTTTTACTTTCTAGAACGTGATGGCTCTTTCACACCTCCTGGTCTTTAGAACCATGACCTGCAATGTCTAAAACATTCTTGTCCTATTAGTCTCTTACTCATTGCTCACGTCTCAGTTTTAAATATCACTTCTCCAAAAAGGCTTCCTTTTCTCCGTAATCCAAATTAGATGACTCTTAACTCACGAAAATCTGTTCTTTTCCCTTATAACACTCATCATAATTTATAATCTTATTTATTTAAGCTTATATATAGTATTTAACTTACATTATACAAAGTATTTAATGTCTGCCTCCTCTCTCTATACTGTAAATTCCATCTAGAATAGGAAGACATTTGTTTATGTACATATATACTGTATACACCTAGCACATCTAGCAGACAAAGATACAAGTCTTTTGATTTACTGAGATCTAAGTCATGACCACTTCAAGAGAGAAGACTCCTTACAGTCCAAGAAGCCAGATTCATAAAGTCCTTCTTTCATCCAGCACCTGGGAACTGCTGCAAAAAAAATATCCCTGCTGTCACAGAATTTACATTTTAGCAGGAGAAGAGAGACAATAAAAAATATGGGTAAAAGAGTCAGTGTTTGTCTCACTACATTGCTAGCCCTCAACCATGCTGGCTAAGAATGATCCAAAGAAAGGTTCCTCTACCTTATCACCAGAGTGAAGATGATGTGGAGCAGAGCTGCAGTCAACTCATGATGAACATGTAGCAGTACCAAGAAATAAACCTTGTAATATGTAAATAAATATTGATATTGTAAGCCACTAAGAGTTTTAGAGTCTTCTGTAACTTCAGCACACCTAGTCTATCCTGACTAATACAGTAACTAAAATACAAGGTATGTTAAATAATGAGGGCTAAGGAGAAAAATAAAGCAAGAGGAAGACAAGAAGGGAAGAAGTGGGAATTTTAGCTATGATCCATAAAATGTATTCATTTGAAACCTAAACCCGTAATTAAGGTTCCAAGAACACCAAATCAGATATAATTTATCTCAAGCTTATGAATTTTACTGAATCGTTTTCAGTGTTGTTCTTAAGCAAAATGAATTTTAAATCAGCATGGTTTTCACTATCTACCGATGCCCTCATTTAAATTATCTTTAAAATAACTCTTTTAGTCTCTTTGAATAATCCCTTAAGGCATCAAAAGTATTACATCTTGGTCCTATATCTGCAAAACAACATGCATATTGTTAAATAGCATTATAAAAACACTGATGCTGCACATCTTAACATTTATAATACTAAAAAATTATAAGACAGAAAAAGAGTCTATTACTTAATCTGTGTACACAAATACATTCCGTTTCCCTAACCAATAAAATCTGTACGTAGATTCAAAGCCTTTGAAATACCAACCTGAGCTGTTTCTGACATCTTCTGCTCAAAATCAGCTTTTGCTAATGCATATTTTTCCACATAGACTTTATAAGCATCTGTAGCTTTCTTAGACTTAACAGCTGCCTATAACAAAACAAAAACATTTAAAATTACACAATGATCTTTTTTCTTTCCTACGTTAATATGAAATAAATTAAAATACATTTCGACATGACTGTGACGGTTCATTCATGAGTCAACTTGGAGTAGGTTATGGTGTTCAGTTGTTTGGTCAAGGAACTGTGAGGCTATTTTGTGGATTCAAATCATTAGTCAGCTGATTGCATCTATGGATGATGACATCTGCAATTAACAAAGGAGACTGCCTTCAGCAATGAGAGAAACCTCATCCAATCATCTGAATGCATTAAAAGGAGAAATAATGATTGCATCAGTCAGAAAGAACTTCTCCCTCTATTTCAGACAGCTAGCTTTTTCTTGGGGAATTCATCACCTTCATTGGAGTTTCCAACTTGAGGTTTTGCCTGGGGAATTCAACATCAACCAAGTTTCGAACTTATGGCCTGCTCTACAGTATTTGGACTTGGCAATACCCACAGTCAATGAGACAATTCCTATGATAAATCTCCTATTATTCACTCTCTTATATATATATATATATATATATATATATATATATACATATTTATCTCCTGTCAGTTGTTTCTCTGGAAATTCCAAATACAATGACATATAACTAATTTTAATACTTTTTGTCAAATTCTTAGCCATTTTTTTTGTTGTTGCTATATTCACACAATAATTCAGGAATTAAATGCTAATTCTCCTTCCTCTCTGACAGAGAGAGAATAGTCTTATTTTATAACCCAGAGTAAGATTGCATTATAATATGATCATATTATAGTGGTACAGTGTACCTAAGAACATGATAACCCACTCTGGAAAAGTAATTCCCAGACAGTGTACAAAAAAATAGCATTAGGACATATTTGGCACTCCTTTCTATTGATGTCAAATCTTCCCTCTTTCTCTGAACATAATTACTAGCTACAGAGCTAGCTCATAAGTTGAAAAAATAGGTTTCCTTGATGTTCTTCAGTTCCTGTATTTCAGAAATCTATACTTATTTAAAATTTTTGCCTGTTTTTTCAAAGTTTTTATTTAAAAAACTGTTACTGCACTATTGTCATTCTAATTCAAGAATGTTATTCACACATTAAAAACTTAACATTAAATATTAGGCAGTAAGGAATACAAACTAAATTAGACAGATCTTTTCCTTGTTAGATACAGATCTTTTCTTCAAGGACTTCATAAAAGAGTTCAAATCTATACATTAAGCATAGAAATTGGTAGAAAGTAACAAAAAAACTTAGAAGTCAAGATGAATTCTATGGAAGACAGAGACTAAGTGAAAGGAAAGATGATGTGTGACTTGTGGGCTGGGGCAGACAGATGACTATCAAGAAACTCGACTATCCTTAGAAATAGGGTAACATATTGGGTAATTGGAGCTGAAGGGATACAGACTGTGCAACAGGACTGAATACAAAAACTCAGAAATGGACAGCACAATACTACCTAACTGTAATACAATTATGTTAAAACACTGAATGAAGTTGTATGTGAGAATGATAGAGGGAGGAGGGCTGGGGACATAAATGAAATCAGAAAGAAAGATGAACGTTAAAGATTGAGATGGTATAATCTAGGAATGCCTAGAGTGTATAATAATAGTGACTAAATGTACAAATTTTAAAAATGTTTTTGCATGAGGAAGAACAAAGGAATGTCATTACTGCAGGGTGCTGAAAACAGATGGTAATTAATATTTTAAAATGTCACCTATGTGTGAGACTAAAGCAAAAACTGTTACAAAATTTATATTTTGACTAGTGCATTTCCTAATATAACTTATGTAGATAGTTTGATTGAACATCATAAGTACTTGGAATCTCAGGTAGGACATGAGATTTTGTTGGTTTGTCCAGAGTGATGCGCCGATGAATCCCAGAGTGATTCGATCAGTGAGTGCAAAAGTATTTGCAAAGTCCCCTTCGGGGAATGGTGAGAATAGTGAGAAATTCAACTTCCCCAAGTTGAATTCTTGATATTCTCACAAGCAGTGTGGACAATCAAAGCTATAGGCTGAGCCCCCAGTCTTGGGGTTTGTTCATATGAAACTTAACCCCATAAAGGATAGGTCAAGTCTACTTAAAATTTAGGCCTTAGAGTCACCACCAAGAGAGCCTCTTTTGTTGCTCAGATGCGGCCTCTCTCTACAACCAACACAACAAGCAATCTCACCACCCTCCCCCTGTCTACGTGGGACATGACTCCCAGGGCTGTGGACCTTCCTGGCAATGTGGGACAGAAATCCTAGAATGAGCTGAGACTCAGCATCAAGGGACTGAGAAAACCTTCTCGACCAAAAGGGGGAAGAGTGAAAGGAGACAAAGTGTCAATGGCTGAGAGATTCGAAACAGAATCCAGAGGTTGTCCTGGAGGTTATTCTTATGCATTAAGTAGATATCATCTTGTTATTCAAGATGTAATGGAGAGACTGGAGGGAACTGCGTGAAAATGTAGAGCTGTGTTCCAGTAGCCATGTTTCTCGAGGATGACTGAATAATGATATAGCTGTCACAATGTGACTGTGTGATTGTGAAAACCTTGTCTTCTGATGCTCCTTTTATCTACTTTGGCAAGAAACGAGTAGAACATATGGAATAAAAATAAATAATACGGGGAACAAATGTTAAAATAAATGCAGTTTGAAATGCTAGTGATAAATGAAAGTGAGGGGTAAGGGGTATGGTATGTATAATCTTTTTTTGTGTTATTGTTTAATTTCTTTTTCTGTTGTCTTTTTATTTCTTTTTCTGAACTGATGCAAATGTTCTAAGAAATGATGAATATGCAACTATGTGATGATATTGAGAATTACTGAATATATATGTATAACAGAATTATATGTTAATGTTTTTGTTTGTTCATAATTTTTTTTAATAAATAAATTTAAAAAAAAAAGAAACTTGACTATCCTTAATGGACTGATCAATTCAGAGACAGCAAGACAGAGAAAGAGGGCTAGAGAAAATGAGAGGTTAAGGAAGACCAAACAAAGAGAAGCTGCAGGATTTCAGGATATAAAGATCTCTCATTTCTTAATCAGGTAAGAGATGGTCTGCTAAGTGTAAGGTAGAGTAAGGTAGAGCTGGGAGCTTAGAGAATGAAAACAGTTTGAAAGCATAGTTGTAGAGGATGTAACAGTGAGCAGATAGGCAAAAGGACTGCTAAGCCCCAGTGAAGGCCAAGTAAAGCTGGAAAACAGGGAATCTGGAGCAGAGCCAATCAATATCAACGTATCTTAATCTTCAGCTATTTTCAGAAACCTAGGAATAAGAACAGGAAACACAATTGGGTTTACCCAGAGAATTGTTTGACATGTGATACATACATCAAGGCAACTTTACATTCTTCCAAAAATATAATTGCATATATTAAGTGTATATATTATATACATTCCTGTCTTTTAAAATAAAGAACATAGGATGTCACTTTACTTGGAAAGTAAAGAAAACTGGTTTTGAAAACCAAAGAAACTGGATTCAAATTCTGGGTCTCATTTACTACCTATTTGACCTGCATAGTTCTCTCAATCCTAAAATGAGAACAATATCATCTATTTTTTAGGGCTGTAGTAGTGATAAAATATAATTATGTAAATGCTTAGCACAGGATCTGGCATATAGCAAGTCTACAAAATAAGTGGTACCTGCTATAATTATGGATTATTTTAAGGGACAATATCAGGAATATGCATCATTATATTTCACTGTTATATTAAGTTACATCTAAGAGTTACTTGTTGTACCGGGATCCCTGTCCCTAAAATAAATGGCTAAAAACCATAATAATTTTCTAGTTAGTTCCTTACAGATTTTTTTTTTACTCTTTTCCTACTATCAGGCCATTTGATGTTATTTTATAGTACTATTATTGTACTACAGCCTAGCCTTGTTCAAACATTTAATTAGAACAGATGGATATTTAGCATTTACTAAGTATTTTCACTGGGCCAAATACTGTAACCAAGTTCACTAGAAATTATTTTAGAAACAATTCTAAAGCATGGTTATCTGGGATTCCTTTTAGATCTTTTATGACAAGATGGTCTAGTTTCATCTTCCAAATACTTAAATTTTCAGTCTATACAACAAAGATTAGCAACCTACATAGTCCATAGAGTGATTTTTAATGACAAAGCCCAGTAAAATGATGTAGTCCCAGGGGCAGAGTCATTTTCTTTGCTTGATCCTCATCCTATTATCTACTCTTTTTCTTTCCTACCTATTCTTTGTCTAATAAATTGTGTCAGTTAATTAATGATAAAGGCATGAGGTGTGATCACGCCTCAGGACATGTGCTATATGCAAAAAGACTCAAAAAGATCGAAAAGTACCAAAGAATATAGCTATAATGACACTGTCCATACTTTTTAAAGTAATTTGTTTCACAGACTCTTTTCTATGCTTTTTACAGGCTCTGTATAAAAATAAGATATCTCCCCTTTTCATCTTACTAATCAACACTTTCTCTAATCTCTTTTCAATATTTAGTAATGTCTTAGTTTCTCAACAAGAAGGAAACTTCCTGGAGACAGAAAATGAAAACATATATTTATCCTTTAATAACTTTCATATCACCTAGCACCATGATAGCATATAGGAGGTATTAAAACATTATTTGCTACTGCATGCAAATTATCACTTTATAATCTAACAATAAATCTGAAAAATATCTGCATAAGCCATATTTAAAAGCAAGAATTGATTCTATACCTTTTACTTTAAATTAATAAATTACTGAATTAGGTTTTTTTAAATGTATTAATGAACAGGAAAAAATTCAAATAATATTTTGCAATAATGATTATTTTCCAAAGAGACATATGCTGTGTTGTTTTCTCATGCAAAAAGAATCTACAATCTAACAGAAGTAAAGGAATACACTGCCTGGAGGAATGCTGCTCCTTATAGAAGACCTATGATGTATTTCTAGAATGTAAGCAAAGTAAATATTTCACATTATTCATCACACTCAAAATTACAGGACTTTGAGAGATGGAAGGAAGTTCCTGAAGCATAATTTTTTCTTCCGATACTAAAGAGTCTCTAGAATATTCTCTAACTACTTTGCCACTTGAAATCTTTAGCGAGTAAAAGTGATAGAAATATTAATTGAAAAATTTTAAGCCAGCATATTTTCATAGCTTTATTTGTCCCACAATACTCTAAACTATAAATCTTGGGGTGGCCATTCATTCAACTCAGCATATGAACTAATCTGATCACTATATCTGACCACAAAATTATTGTCTTCATCTCAAAGGTTAAGGGCTTGTATTAACTCAATTGTGAACAGAAGATAAGTAAGTCTTTTGGAGACTACCTTATGATGCTAAGAAACATTGTAAAATTTCATTTCTTTTATTTGGAAATATGAAGGAAGACAGTTTTAAGTTCTGTCTTGTATTTTTTTATATCAGCAGTTCTTGATAGATAGGTAAAAATAATAATCCAGTATATTAAGGGAATTACATACCAACTTTAAGAAGCACTTTGGAAAATTGGCAAAAGAAGAACTTATTAATAAAGGAAGACAATTTTTGTTATAACAAAATTTTTCCTTTCACAAGGTGTTTAAGTAATGACAAAAAGATTTAAAGAAAACCAAGGGTATCATATAAATGGATGTAGAGGAATTTTAGAATGTAATTGTACTGGGAACATCTATGTATTTTTTAAAGCAAGAAACATGCATCATAGGAAGGAACTATACATCAATATCAAAGTATTTACATCAAAAAACTTTCTAAATAGCATAAATGCTTAGACATTATTATAAGTTCTTGGGCTAAAAATTATAAAACTAAATGCTCTAAGAAGGTAAAAGAGTTGTTCAGTGATATTCTCGCCTGCCAGGCAGGAGACCTAGGTTCGATTCACAGCCCAGGCATTTCCAAAAACAAACAAGCAAAATAGACAAAATACAAATAAACAAAAATTCAACAAAACGGTGCTGCAGTAATGGGATATCCCATGAAAAAAATGAAATGTGACCCCACCATACAGTATACAAAAAAATAAAACAAAAAAAAATTAAAAACTAAATGCTCTGGTATAATAAAATTGACCACTTTCGTAAAGTCATTATTAAAAGGGAAGTCGAAGCATTTGTTCTTAAATGAGGAAATTGAACTTTAAAAGCAACAGCTGGATAGTGGTGATAGCAGCAAAACACTGTGAACGTAATTAACAACACTGAACTGTATATTTGAATGTGGTTATAACAGGAAATGTTAGATTGCAGATATGGTAACAGAATAAAAAATTTTAGAAAAATTCATGGAACTGTACTACACAGTGAACCCTAAGTAAATCATGGACTACCATCAACAGTACAATTACTAAAATGTTCTTTCATCAATTGTAACAAATATTCAACATGAATGCAAGGTGTTAGTAATAGTATAGTATCTGAGAATTGTGTATTTTATGCATGACTGTAATTCTCAAATAATAATTCTCAAATAATGATAAAATAATAAAGCAATAGCTATAACAAATACATAAAGACAAAAAGAGGATTACACGTTACAAGGGGCAGGGGAGGGGAAATGATAAATTATTATTTAATGGGTACAGTTTCTATATGCAGTGATGAAAAATTTCTAACGGTGGTGATGATAGCACAATATTGTGAATGTAATTATCGCCACTGAATTTCACATATGAAAGAATTAAAATGGGAAATTTTGTGTTATGTATATAAGAAAATAGTTCTTTAAATGCAACAGTTACATCTCTTCTCATAAATAAATGACTGACAGATTATCTATGGAAATAAACAAGTTCTACATTTTATTAATTTCCTTAGCATTACAATAAATTTTCTGATATACAATCAGAAATGTTTAAGTGCCTATAATTTCTATAGTAACATCCTGTCCAAAAAAACATTATATCTAAGTATTTATAATTCACAATAGTGAGTTTAAGAAAAATAAGCGTTTGTGAGGATGAGAAGCATACTAAGTCACAATACCTATAAGTATTTGTTTTCAAGTTTATCAAGGAAAAATGGTCCAAAGCTCTGTCTTAAAAGTCTATATTCATATTAAAAAAAAGCTTCTTGTTATAGGCAAATAATTTACTTAGATCTGGATTGAAATATATTATAAATCAGAGCACCCACTAGTATCATTAGCAAAGGTGCCACCTCTAAGCAGAATAATAGGAAAAAGCACCCTTCCTCTGAGCTATCCACCATATAACAAGCAAGGAAAGAAGAGCACACACTGGATTTTAGTCACCAACTCACAACTTTTGTGTACTATCACGTTAGTGTCCTTCTAAATATGATAATCTAAAAGAAATCCTGACTTTCCAGAAGATGGTGGAATAGGATATGCTGAGTTCACCCCTGCTCCATGAAACAACTAGAGAAGTGATACAAAAACAACTGGGACAGCATTTCCAGGGTGCAAGTGACCTGAGTGTATCTTCTACATTACACAGGGAGGTCTTGAATGAAAAGCCACAGGAACTGGGATGAGCGAGAACAGGGTGAGCGTGCTCAGTCAGGATTCCACCAGGCATAAGAGGAGGCGCCCAGGAAAGTGCCTGGCTAGCTTAGAAGATCAGCCTCCTCAGCTCAGCAGCTAAGAGTTCCCCTGGAGAACCCAGAAGCAAGTAAACTCACAGACACTATCCAGCTAGTGCACAAGGCCTACTCTACCCTTTCCATATGGGGGCCCAGAACCCTCAGGAATGCAGACAGAGAGGTGGGGATGAGGACTCAAGCCACGCCACGCTCCATGCCAGAGCACTGCGCCACTGTACTCCACACTGCAACCATGCTATGCTCTGTGCCCCCAAATGGCACCACACACCCCCACACTGGCAGTTGAAATACCCACTCCCATAGCCCACGGTCATTTCAAGTGGGAGCCTGGGGGCTACCAGACCCATCGGGCCCCTAAGCAGAATTTCCACTGAGGTGCACAGTGCCCACCACCCAGCCCCAGGGTTGGTGGCTTTCACAGTATACAGGACCAACAGACCAGGCTGGAATAGAGGCAAGCCTGAGGGGAAGAGGAGGCCCAAGAGCACCATCTGCTGGGAAGAAACAGAAAGTGAAAGCCTGGCAAAGGACCTTAATCCTAGTTTTAAATAGACCCTCAAGTAGAGATGCATCCCCTGCATGAGGTCTAGGTCTTGGTTTGGCAGGGAATTACTTCAGTACACCACTATCCTCTATAGATGGAACAAGCAGCAGAGGACCAACAAGGAAACAGAGAATGTAAATCAGACCTAAAAGATAAATACAGACCATTACACACCAAAACACTTGGATATACATTATTCTTTTGCTCATGGAACATTTTCCAGGACAGATTATAGGCTGGGACACAAGCAGGACGTAATAAATTTAAGAAGACGGAAATTATTCAAAGTACTTTCTCTGATCACAATGGAATGAAGCTGGAAATAAATAACCACTGAAGAATGAGAACATTCACAAATACACAGAGATGAACTAACACACTCTTAATCAATGGATCAACGAAGAAATTGCTAAAGAAACTGGTAAATACCTGGAGACGAAATGAAAATGAGAATACAACATGTAAAAACTTAGGGGATGCGGCAAAGACATTGCTAGAGGGAAATTCACTGCCCTAAATGTCCCTATTAAAAATGAAAAAAGAGCAAAAATCGATGACTTAGTGCTCATCTGGAAGAACCAGATAAAGAACAGCAAACTAACCCCAAAGTAAAAAGAAGAGAAAAACAAAGATTATAAGCAGAGGTAAATGAACTGGAGAACATAAAAACAATAAAAACAATCAATAAAACCAAAAATTGGTTTTTTAAGAAAAATCAATGAAATCTGGCTAGACTGACAAAGAAAAAAAAACAGAGAATGCAAATAAAGAAAATGAGAAATGAGAGGCAGATTGTTAATTTGGACCCTGAAGAAATAAAAAATAAAATCATAAGAGGATACTATGAACAGCTAACTATATGCCAACAAACTAGACAACGCAGATGAAATGGACAAATTCCTACAAACACACGAACAAGAAAACCAATGAAGTAATACAGCACATTAACAAATCGAAAGGGAAAAGTCACATGAGCATCTCGATTGGTGCTAAAAAAGCATCCGACAAAACTCACCATCCTTTTCTGATGAACACACTTCAAAAGGTAGTAATCAAAGGGTACACTTCCTCAACATGATAAAGGGCATATATCAAAAACACACAGCCAGTATCAAACTTAACGGGTAAGAGGCTAAAGCATTCACCCTAAGATCAGGAATGAGAAAAGGATGCTGTCTGTCACCACTATTACTCAACATTGTGTTAGATGTTCCAGCTAGGGCAATTAGACAAGAAAAAGAAATAAAAGGTATCCAAAATTGGAAAGGAAGTAGTAAAACTAATTATTTGCAGATGACATGATCCCATACTTGGAAAATCCTGAGAAAGCTATGACAAAGCTATTTGAGTTAATAAATTCAGCAAATTGGAGGGATACAAGATTAATGTGCAAAAATCACTAATATTTCTATACAAAGTAATGACCTACCAAGCAGACAATTTAGGAAAAATATCTATTCAAAATAGCAACTAAAAGTATCAGTATATAGGAATAAATTTAACTATGGATATTAATGGACCTGTACACAGAAAACTACAAAATACTGCTAAAAGAAATTAAAGAAGATCTAATGGGGGAAAGACATTTCCTGCTCATGTATAGGAAGGTTAAATGTCATTAAGACATCAGTTCTATCCAAATTGATCTACAGATGCAATGCAATGCCAATCAAAATTCCAACAATCTATTTTGAAGACTTGGAAACCTAGTTATCAATTCATTTGGAAGGGAAAGAGCTAAATAAGTCCTAAAAAAGAAGAACCAAAGTGGGAGGACTAACACTTCCTGATTTTAAAGCTTATAAAAGCTACAGTCGTCAAAACAGCATGCTACAGGAACAAAGACAGAAGTACTGACCAGTGGAATCAAACTGAGACTGCGTGAGATAGACCACGAAAATTACAGTCAACTTATCTTTGATGAGGACTCCAAATCCAATGAATTGGAATAGAAAACTCCTTTCAATAACTGGGCATAGGAGAATAGGATCTCAATAGCCAAAAGAGTGGAATAGCACCCTTACCTTACACCCTATTTAAAAATTAACTCAAAGTGGATCAAAGACCTAAATATAAGAGCAGTACCATAAAACTGCAACAGAAAACATAGAGAAACACCTTCAAGACCAAGCCAAGAAGGTAGCTTCTTAAACTTTATACCCAAAGTACAAGCAACACAAGAAAAAATAAATAGGAATGCCTCAAAATCAAATGCTTCTGTACCTTAAAGGACTTTGTCAAAAGGTGAAGAGGCAGCCAACTCAATGGGTTAAAATATTTGGCAATCATATATTGGATGAAGATTTAATATCCTGTATACATAAAGAAAACATACAACCTAACAACAAAACAACAAACAACCCAATTATAAAATGGACTAAAGATATGCACAGACATTTTTCTGAAGAGCAAGTACAGATGGCTAAAAAGCACATGAAGAGACGCTAATTTTAATACCATTCTTTAGGGACCTACTATTTTGTTTTATCTATTCCTTTTGATTGCTAATTGTGGTGTCTTGAAGAGAACGTGTTTTCAAATTGTGAACTCACTGTGCCTCATCTTTTCCCTCTAATTTTCATTTACTGTACAAATTTTAGAGAAAATTTGTACAAATTCCATCAACCATTTTGATTTTTCCACATTTTCTTCCACTTTTGCCCATGTATGTACACTTTAAATTAATACAGGTACTATAAAGTTTCCTTTTCTAGAGGGTATCTCAAATATTTCCACAAAGAAAGCTTTTAAAATTATCATTCTGTATGAGATATTCCATATGAAACAAGTGAATGATTAAACTGTTTTGAAAGGGGAAAAAAACTACTTTTAATTAAAAAGTAGTTTTTAAATTAAAACATGAGAGGGGTAAAGGGCTACAGTTTTCCATAATACTACAAAAATGCTGCTCAATGTCAGAAATAAATCATCCATAACATACATTTAAAGCTGACCTTCAAATATCAATGCCTTTCAATATATACCAAAGTCTTGCTTCAAAACTGTTCACCTCACTGTTAGACTTTTTACCAAGTACTATTTCATCAATTACCTTACTATGAAAATGCTCTACAAATACGTCATTAACATAAGGAAAGCATTCTTTTATGTCTGCTAATCGGCTTACCATACACAATATATTTTATAAACCTACTTTTATATCAAGTAAATCGCTAATGCTGAGACACTGTCATCTTGCAAATGAGATCATTTTCGAGTTTGAAGATTAAATGAAGTCTTGTATGTGAAAGTGCTTTCACACAACAGAGATGCTATTTTTATTCTGATTACCTTTTCTATTTCTCTTTGTGTAGCTCCTTCCTTTTTCAGACGCTCCTGTTCTACACACTTAGCATTATAATTTTCCTTGGATTTCTGGAGAGCCTGAGTTATGCTCTGAATGGTTTGAACAGCTTCCAGAGTTCCTGAAACTTCTTCTTTAGTCTGTTTGGTATAAAATGAATCATAAAAAATGACTGAACTGTAAAGCACTCATTATCTAGCCAATCAATTCTTCAGCAAGAAAAAAGTGATACCTTTTTATGAGATTTTACTTGTTCTTCTCCATACTTCTGAACTTCCTTAATTAATTCCTGTAATTTTCTAACAAGTTCCAAGTGACAATTTGCTAATTTCTCTGTAGATGTTTTGAACACATCCCACATTGGTGCAAACGTTCTAGAGGAAAGAAAAAACATGGGAATAATTTACCAAAAGGAGAAAAAAGTGAAAGGCTCCAAATGGAACCAAAGGAAACAATAATGCTATATACAGCAATTTTAATTTGGTCCAAGATAAAATTAAAATTAATCAAAACGAAATGACTGACTTACTGACATTAATTTCTTGATCCCTGATTATTTAAAATATTTGGGGACCTCAGGTACACAGAAATGGGTTGACTACTTATCACAGGTCTGGCCATGCCCCCTTTTATTTAATGGCATCATATTTTCTGAGTTGATTTGGCTATTTATACTTGTACTAGAAGCATTTCTACTGCTATCTATTTTAAAATTTAACTCTATTATCAAACTCCAATTTCAGGCTATTTAATATTCCATTAAAGTATTTCATTAAAATACATTTTTTTCTGAATTTAAACATAGAAAAGTCAAATATGTACTTTTTAAAAAATTCCTCATCATTAATAATTACGTAAGAATTATTTCAGAGTACATTATCTGAAACCTTTGGGCATCATAATTTTATATAATTGTATATTTTAATGACATACACATACTAAAGGTTATGGGATGCATGCCATAACTTCCTATCACTTTTTCCCAACACCGAAGATTTTTAAATGCCAGCAGACTCAAGCACAACCAAGGATCACCACATTATGAGATCCTGGATCACACCCAGGATGCCAATGACCACTTTAAACTGATACGGTGGTTAGTGGAGAATGATCTAAGGATAATTTTATCCCATGTTTTGCTCAGGCATTTCTTCAAATATTTTCACTAGTACTTGCTTTAAAGTGGTCTCTATATTAAAATTCCTTAAAAGAAAAAAAAAGTAGCAATGATCACTAGGCAAGAAGTCAGAGAAAGAAATTGTTTATTCAAATATATACTTGATGCCAATTATTATATTAACTACCCAGTAGGAAAGCTAACTGGCAATAATCATTTCATGCAATAAAAAAGAGGTTCAAAGAGGGTAATTAAAATCCTTATAACAGGACTGTTCTGATTGGATCTCATTTCACATTTTAAAAACCTAATCAGCACTAAATTTGGCAAGTACTTGGACAGAAAATTTCAAGAGAAAATAAGATACATGAAAAGTATCCACTCACTACAGCACCAAAATAGATGTACCTCACTTTCAAGTAAACCTGATATACAATAGTTTTCAATAGTTTTTTGCCTTCTCAAAGCAGATAACATGGCAGTAGTCACTTACTATACCAGAGGATTATTTACACCACAATGGGGCCCAAGATTTCTTTAAATATAGACTTCTCTAAGAAATTTCAAATATCATTCAATTTTTAAAAGTTGATCTACAACTTTTTTCCAGAAAAATAATATATGTTGTAAAATAAGCACTGAAAAAGAAAACTGACTAATCAGAAATATGTTGAAATGCAACTGAATACAGGGTAAAGGCAATTTCTTGCCAAATAATACTTCATTAAACAAGAACATTAACATTTAAAATATATATAAATATAAATATATACATATATATATACACATAGCAATAAATCTCAGGTACAATTTAACAAGAAATTACAGAACAGATTTCAACGTTTGGGATGGGTTACAGTTCCACAATTTTTCCTTCTAACTGCTCCAAGACACTGGAGACAAAAAGAAATATCAATACGACGATTCAGCAGCCATGCCCATTTGTTAAATCCTATCTCCTCTGTCATAACATTTCCTTCTCCTTTGATCCTTCTCCCAATCTTTAGGGCTATGCCCATTCTAACTTTTTTATGTTGAAAAGGGTGTTGACAATATAGGATAGAGGGATGGAATTAGTTGATGTTCTTAGAGAGACTGGTCCTTCTGCGTTTCAGGACTTATCTGAAGGTCATAGGTTTCTGGACAGCAAACTTAGTGCCATGAAACCGTTTACAGAATCTCAGAGCCCTAGGTGTTCTTATGAATACCAGTATTTAAAATCCAGATGATCTTAAGAGATGACACTAATCCAAAAAAAATAAAATTCCTCTTTATTATACATGAAATGTGCACATTCCAAAATCAGAATGTGGTCAGTAACTTTGTTATCATGAGACATGGTTGCAGTCGATCTACGTTTCTTCTATCTTCCACCTGGAAACTAAGAATAGGGTAACATTTCCTATAATAAAATCAAGGCCAATTGGTTAAAGTTAACTTTCTTCATTCCAATTATTCTCGGGCTTTTCTAATGTAATCAATAAAGAAAAAAGTATGTTTTAGAAGAGGCATGTCAACATGGAGTCTTTAAAAATAGGAGGCTTTCAGAAAAGTGAGAAGATGATAAAAAGAAGAAGGCACTTGTGGTGGAGGGAGGAGAAAGGGTAAGGAATTGGAGTATAATTACAATTATACAACTGGGAGTATAAAAAATATAGCTGTCAACTGCCACTTTCCACTCTTCTATAGGTGAAAAGGGTGGTAGCTCTCTAGCATTCATAGTCAGCATACAGGTCTACAAATGATCCTCTCAGCTTGTGGTCAGCACTTACATAATGGACAGTATCAATAACCTGAGAATGAACTGAAATTCCAACTACTCTTTGACCAGGACACAAAGTACAAACTTTTGTATAAACTCATTCAATCTCACTATTAAGAGTTTCTATGAAATAGTCATTCTTAACCATTTTTGAGGTCACACTCTCGTGAATCTGATAATTGATACACCCTCATTATCAGAAATATGCATTAATACCTATACAAAATTTTGCATAAAATTTCAGGGAATTCACAGATTCACTGGAATCCCAGAACTACAGGCATCCTTAACTCAATAACACTATAAAAATATCTTAAAATACATTTATTATTTCAACATCCTAGCAAAACTATTACATTTTCCCAAGTTTTAGATATTTAAATTCTACTCCATAAGTATTCAAATATTCCTTTCAGAGTTGTTATGGGTTCAGATTATTGATTATTTAATAAAGTGTTATTTTAGGTGAAGTTTTAAACATCACTGTTAAACTGCAACAGAATTTAAGTGAATGTACAGAAAATTAGAAGATACTTTGTATATATGTAACATATTCATAATTTCAAAAGCACACTAACTGAGATACTAGTGGTCAATGAGAGGGAGGTGTAAGGGATATTGTGCGTATGAGTTTTTTTTTTTATTTCTTTTGCTGGAGTGATGCAAATGTTCAAAAAAATGATCATGGTGATAAACACAACTATATAATGATATTGTGAGCTGCTGATCATATACTATGTATGGAATGACTGTATGCCAAGAATATTTGTATGTTTAAGTTTTTACAATAAAAATATTTTTTTAAATTACACTACTAAATGATTAAATAGTTTAATAAAGTGGAAAAATGTTTCATTTACTTCAACTGCATTAACTGATTCAACAAGTTCAATTTTATTTTCTAACAACTCAAAATATCAAAAACATTCATATAGACAGTTTAAATAAATACATAATATACTGATAAATTTATGAATAACTATATTCTCAATGGGAACCTATATTTTCAAGAACTTTGCTAAATAAATACGGAAAAAAGAAAAGAAATCAACTCACCCAAGTTGTGAATAATTGCCTGCCGATTTTGCTAGTTTTGTCATTGACCTGGAATATGCCTCTTCTATTGTAGCTCTGTTAAATCGAAATTCCTTATTATAATATCTCTTGTTTAATGATCAAAAACATAGCAAAATTATAAAACTACAACTACAACTGTAAAATAAAAGGATATCTCAAATTAAAAAGTAAAAATCAGTAGGTATATGGTCATGAATTTCTGTTTGATCTTTAAATACCCTTTTGCACATCTACTCTAAATAGTTTGGTATAGAACTAAGAGAATTTATACCACTTAAAATAGGTGCTCTTTTTTCTTTATAAACAACAGTTACTTGACAGGAAGTACAAGAATGCTGATACTTGAATTATCTTTGTGAACTGATTCACTTCAATAACTCATTTGAATTTTTTTTTCTTGGTGTACTTAACATTGTTTTATTATTCCTCAATATTCTGATGTCATTATCGTTTACATTTAATAGAGCAAGAGACTCATAAAAATCATTTGCACAGAACTAAATATGAATCATCAGCAAGTCTAAAATCCTGAATTTGAGCTTAATTTATTTTGTATTAGATCTAAAACACTAACCAGTAAGTACCTTACACTTCAAAACTGAATTTTATATAACCATTATTTAGTGCATGGGAATCTAGAGTTTTAAAAGATTCAACAGAAGCTATGAAATATGGAATAAAAAAATGAAACAAATTATTCTATAAACACATAATCTACAAGTACAAAATATGTGGCTGTCTTGGTATTCTTAATATTATAAACCTTAAGTTCTACTCTTATATTTTCCATACTTACCCTGGCTCTTGCCAATTTTTGCTAAACTTAACAGTGGGACATTCTACAACTACCACTGTTCATCTAATTACTTAAGAGGTTCAGCTAACTTTTTGTTTCAGTGTCCAAACCCACGCCTCTACACTGTTCTTGCACTAAATCATCTGTCAATATTTCTAACTGCCTAAAGCGGAACTATACTTGGATATCTTAATCACATCAAATTCAGAATATCCAAACTGAGTTCAACTCTAAAGGCTTTCCCAAACCCATCTCCACAAAACCAGCACTCTAACTAAAAAGAAATATCAAACAGCAACTGCCTCTCACTGAGAGCATTGTGACATTTTTCTGTTCCTTTAAACATTTCTGTATTCCCTGTATTTATTATAATACAAGTGAATATCTTAGAATCCAAAAATATAAACACAGGGGAAAATATTAGTATCTAAATGGGTAAGTTAAACAGCAATAAAAAAAAAGGTTCAATTTCCAATAACAGTAAACTAGATAAACCTCGAAGTGAACTGACTTAGACATCAGAGTTAAGAAGGCAGCTGAGAGTCAGTAGGCCAACATCCAACAGAGGGATACTCAGAGAAGTGAGCCATGTATGTGGGCAGCTTTTCCCTTGGGAATACCTAGAAGAGGCAGCTGAGAGGCCGAGAAATGGAGTAGTTACTGATAGCCTCACGGGGCAACCAAGAGAAAATTTAAGAGTTCAGGCCTACCAAATGCGGGAAGTATGGTAAATCCCAGGCCCTTTAAGTTGAGATTCCAAAAGGCAACACCCCAGGAGTAAGGATGAAACGCAGGTAGACAGGCCCTCACAGGAACTGCTAACCAGATCTTTTCAGACTCCGCTATTGGATCCTGCGTGGACATATGTCCAAAAATACTCATAAATAAACCAGGAACATAAGAACACAATACAACATGAACACAAGGAAAACAAATTAGCACAGTTCCAAATGTTAAGAATATCATGCTTGTTATAGCCGCTCTCTCTCTCAGCCAACACGGCAAGAAAATTCACCGCCTTCCCCCTCTCTACGTGGGACATGACTCCCAGGGGTATGGACCTTCCTGGCAACGTGGGACAGAAATCCTGGAATGAGCTGTGACTCAGCATCAACAGTTTGAGAAAACCTTCTTGATGGAAAGGGAGAAGAGCAAAATGAAACAAAATAAAGCGTCAGTGGCTGAGAGCATTCAGAGGTGAGAGGTTATCCTGGAGGTTATTCTTATGCATTATATAGATATTCCCTTTTTAGTTTATGGTGTATTTGAGTGGCTAGAGGGAAGTACCTGAAACTGTAGAGCTGTGTTCCAGTAGCCATGTTTCTTGAAGATGATTATATAACAATATAGCTTTCACAATGTGACTGTGTGATTGTGAAAACCTTGTGTATGATGTTCCTTTTATCTATGGTATGGACAGATGAGTAAAAAATATGGTAGGAAATAAATAATGGGGGGAACAAAGATTAAAATAAATTGAGTAGACTGAAATACTAGTGGTCAATGAGAGGGAGTGGTAAGGGGTATGGCATGTATGAGTTTTTTCTTTTTTATTTCTTTTGTTGGAGAGATACAAATGTTCAAAAAAATATCACGGTGATGAATACACAACTTTGTGATGATATTGTGAGCCACTGATTGTAACCATGTCAAGAATGTATGTTTCTTCGTTGTTTATAATAAAAATATTTTTAAAAAAATATATCATGCTTAAACTTTTGAATTCATATATTACATTCAAAGAGATAATAGATTACATCAAGAATTTTAGCGGAGACCTTGAAATGGAGGAGAGCACATCAAATCCGAGACAGAAAACAAATTTTAGATCTGAAAATACAATAACCAAAATTACTATTTCAAAGGATGGGTTTAACAGCAGATTCAGTACATATACTGAGAATCAGTAAACTGGGAAATACATGAGAAGACTATCACAGAATGAAGCTTGCAGAAACAAAAAGGAAACAAAATGATGATCATACATCTATGTGATGATATTAAGAATTACTGATTGCATATGTAGAATAGAATGATTTCTAAATGTTGTTAGTTAATTTTTTTTAATTAATTAAAAAAAAGAAAACAGGGAGAGACATAAAGGGTAACACAAGAAAGTCTAATATATGTGTATAGAGAGAAAGAATGGGGCAGAAAAAATTTTAAGAGATAATAAAGGATAATTTTTTTTTTAACTAACAAAAGATATCAAATCACAGATACAAGAAATTCAACAAACCCTAGGAGGATAAAGATAAATCATAGTAAAACTGCTGAAAATCAAGGAAAAAAAAGTTAAAGCTTAAATCAGTCAAATCTCTACCACCACCAAAAATTACCTTCAAAAGAACAATAATTAGACTGAGAGCAAACATCTCAACAGTAGCTGGGTGATCTTTAAAAATCTGAAAGAAACTATCTGCTAATTAGAATTCCATACCCAGAGAAATATTCTTTAGAAATGCGAGTAAACCGCTAATAAATAATGGACCCAAGTTTGGATCATCAAGGGCCACTAATATCACAAAACAAATATAACCAGGTATTATATGCCGCCAATGGAAGCAGACTACCACATTTATGATTATTCTTGTCAAAATACTGAATTTGATCAAGCTGCTAGGTTAAATGCCAATTTACAGGCAATACAAAGGCAAAGAAAAACATTAAGTAAAACTATGGTTATACAATTTATACAATTAGCAAAATCCAGGATGTGGGACACAAATAACCTAGTTTCTATAACAACCACAAAAGGGGGAGGCACAAAGAAAGGTCATATAGATAAGAGAGTAGAAAGACGCATCAACCAAATGTAATATATAGATCCTCCTGGGATCCTGAATGGAAGAAACCAACTTTGTGTGTCTATGTATGTGCGTGTATTGTGTTGTATGCATGCGTGACAATGAGGAAAATTGAGCACTGACTGGATATTTGATGATAATAAGGAATTACTACTACATTTTTAGATGGGATAACATACTGTGGTTATGTTTTTTAAAAAACCCTTATCTTCTAGACATAAATCTGAAATGTAAACGGATGAAAAGTAATGTTTCTGAATCTAAGAAGTGCTTCAAAACAATCCAGTAGTAGGACATAAACAGAACAAGAGAAGCTATGTTTGATAACTGCTGGAGCTGGGTGACTGCTACATGGAGACTGATTACACTAAGCATATTACTTATTTTTTATTTTTTTTGCATGGGCAGGCACTGGGAATCAACCCCAGGTCTTGGCATGGCAGGCGAGAACTGTGCCTGCTGAGCCACTGTGGCCCGCCCAGCATATTACTTTGGTATGTTTTACATATGTTTGAAATTTTCCATAGTAAAAAGTTTTTTTAAATGAAGACAAATTAAAAATATGATCAGAAAAATAAAACTGAGATAATTTATCACCAGAAAACCAAATGAAAAGGACTACTAAAAAAGATATTTTTAAAGCAGAAGAAAAATGGCCCATGTGGAGTATTACAGAAAAAGTAAATAATTTCAATAAATCTCAAAAAACAATGACAATATAAGAAATACAAAAAAAAAACAGAATACTAAAATACATAAGATCTGATCTCACATACCAAATGGATTAGACAGAACTTTTTCTCAGTTAATTATTAATTTTGTTAAATGAATAACAGTATAATTATTTTTTCCAATCCTTAGCTGTTAAAGATACATACTTAACTATTTATTGACATAAAGATTTAATTCCAGGGAATTGCTTTAAAAAAGACGGGGAAAAAAAACGCTAAAAAGCATTGAAACTGTGCTACAGTTTATTACATGGTGATTTATGCTATTTTCTACTTTTGACTAAGTTTAAAAATTGTCACAACAAAAAGTTAAAAAAAATACACAAAAAATGGCATACAAAGTATAAACACACACATGCACACACAAATGGTATATATTTCCATAACAAAAGTTTAAAAAATGGAATATGTTTTATTTCCATAACAAAAAGTTAAAAAAAAAATCCTCCCCACTCTAAAATGCATAAGGCTTAAAATGTAAGTCAGAAGAATAAGCTAATCAAGGGAGGAAAATAGAATTAAAAAAAAAATAAGCCAAAAGAAGGCAAGAAAGAAAAGACAGAAATTATAAAATAGGTAGGACAGGGCAGGCCATGGTGGCTCAGCAGGTAAGAATGCTTGTCTGCCAAGCCCGAGGACCCGGGTTCGATTCCCGGTGCCTGCCCATGTAAAAAAATAAATTAATTAAAAAAAAAAAATAGGTAGGACAAACAGAAAACAAATGGTATAGAGGCCAGTGAATGCAGTCCAGAGGCAAAATCTGGCCCATCACACACTTTTGTAAATAAAGTTTTACTGGAACCTAGCCTTCCTCAGTCATTTATGTTAGCTATGGCAACTTTCATGCTAAAACACCAGCATTTAGTAGCTGCAACAGATACCATGTGGCCCACAAAGCCAAAAGCATTTACTTTTTTTTGGTCCTTTACAGAAAAACTCTGCTGATCCTTGAGATAGATTTGAACCCAAATATATCAGCAATTATATTGAATATAAATGGGTTAAATACTCCAATTAAAAGTCAAAGTTGAGAAACAAATCTAAATCATAAGTATACAGAAAATAAAATAAATGTATATATACATACCATGCAAACACTAACCAAAAGCAAACTGCTGAAGCTATAATAATAATGAAGGAGACTTCAAGGGAAAAAAAATGCTAATGATATAAAAGGATACCTCATAATGATAAAATATTCAATTCACTCAGAAGATATAACCATGGGGACAACCAAAGTAATAGACTGAGACCCCAATCTTGGGGTTTGTTCATATAAAACTTAACCCTGCAAAGGATAGACTAAGACTACTTAAAATTAGGCCTAAGAGTCACCCCCAGAGAACCCCTTTTGTTGTTCAGATGTGGCCTCTCTCAGCCAACATGACAAGCAAACTCACTACCCTCCCCCCCTCTACATGGGACAGGACTCCCAAGGGTGTGGACCTTCCTAGCAATGTGGGACAGAAATCCTAGAATGAGCTGAGACTCAGCACTAAGGGATTAAGAAAACCTTCTCAACCAAAAGGAGGAAGAGCAAAATCAGACAAAATAACGTGTCAATGGCTGAGAGATTCCAAACAGAGATCAAGAGGTTATCCTTGAGGTTATTCTTACACATAATATAGATATCACCTTTGTAGTTAAGGTGTAATGGAGAGGCTGGAAGGAACAGTCTGAAAATGTAGAGCTGTGTTCCGGTATCCATGTTTCTTAAAGATGATTGTATAATGATACAGCTTTCGCAGTGTGACTGTGTGATTGTTAAAACCTTGTGTCTGATGCTCCTTTTATCTACCTTATTAACAGACAAGTAAAACGTGTGGATTGAAAATAAACATATAATGGGAGGAACAAATGTTAAAATAAATTTAGTAGACTGAAATGCTACTGATCAATGAAAGGGAGGGGTAAGGGGTATGGTATATATGAATTTTTTTTCTGTTTTCTTTTCATTTCTTTTTCTGAAATCATGCAAATGTAAGAAATGATTATGATGATGAATATACAACTATGTGACAAAAAAAAAAGAAGCTACAACAGTTCTAAACTGGTAACCATCTACTAACATGGCCTCAAAATTTACAGTAAAAAAAATAGCCAGAACTACATGGACAAAAATCATAATCAAAATGGGAGATTTTTAACTCAACTCTCTCAGTAACTGATAAAATGAGCAGGGTAAAAAAACAAAACCATATTAAAGTTTAACACCAGAATTAAAAAACTTGCCCTGAATACATAGAAAATCCTATAAACACCAGAATTAACAAATTTACCCTAAAGAAAACACAGAAAATCCTATATTCAATAAATGCAAAATACATTCTTTCCAGGCACAAGGAGACTATTCAACAAAACTGACCAAATTTTGGGACTTAAACCACATGTCAACAAATTTCAAAACACTGAAATCATATAGAGTGTGTTCTCTGGAAATAAAGAGCAAAAATATACCTTTAAAAATAGGGTATTTTAAAGGTAAATATACCTTTAAAAATAGGCATGCGACCAAATGAATGAACCTTAAGAGCAGTACATTAAATGAAATGTCAGAAACAAAAAAACAAATATCATGCCTCAATCATATGGACTGACTATAACATAAAAATTCAGTGAACTAAAACCGAGAGCATGGGATATTATGTTGGGGCATGTTGCAAAGGGTCCTAGATTATAAGCTCTTACAGGAGTCATATATATTCAGGAGATGAAAAATCTAAATTCTCAGATACTGAGATGTTTGCCTATAACATGGTCTTTCGCAGAAATTTTGGGTACTTATGTGACACCTGAGACTCAGAGTTAGAGCTCTGAAGCGATGAAAGTCAGCAGCACCACCATACAAGAACTGTTTAAAAAGTTGAAAAAGGGATAAAACATCGAGTAGAGATATGAATGAAGCTGTCTACATAGGACACTAAGGGATATCAGAAGACTGGGTAAAGGATGATATCATTCATATCTTAAAATTTCAACTTTTATCTGAGACTAAAGGGATAAATGTTTATTTGGAATACAGGAGTTTAGGAAAAGATGGCAGCTTAGCAATGTGTGCATTTTAGTTCGTCCTCCAGAACAACTACTAAATAACCAGAAACAGTACAGAACAGCTCCAGGGGCCACATCAGTGACCAGACATACAGCGCACCCCAGTCTGGACCAGCTGGACCGGCTGCAAGCCCCCTAAGAACCGTGAGTTCCCCAAGCCGCAGCAGCCAGCACCCATCCCCCACAGGCTGCTTCCCAGAGAGGACAGGAAAGGGACTTTACCAGCAGCAGGGGCTGAGCCCAACTAAATGCCAACTGTGGAATTAATTAACAAATTCAGACTAATAAAAATAGACCCCTAGCTCAGGTGAACAAGGTCAAAGCAGAGGTCGCTCATTTTTGCGCCCGTGCCAAGCAGGTAGGACTGACGGAAAAAGAAAAAAAAAAAAAGAAACAGAGATTTTTGTGGCTATGTTTCTACAAAGGCTTTGGATACAGCGGCAGTACTGGCTTTGGATACAGCAGCAGGACTTCTCAGGCTGCAACTGCCCCAGGCATAAGCAGAAACAAACTCATTTGAGGGCTTGTCTGGAGCCTGTGCCTTCCCCAGGGGAGGGGTGAAAGCCAACTCAGGTGGAATTCCTCCCTCAAGGAATTCAGACCCCAGGGCTTGGTGATTTGAAGCCATTAAAACCAGCCTACAAACTCTCCTCTGTCTCCACCACACCCCCAGCAGGGAGAGTCTGCAAAAGTACCACATCATCTTATGCTGGTGGGACCCACAGGCAGACAAGCACCACATACTAGGCAGGATAAGAAAAACAGAGTCCAGAGACTTCAAGGGAAAGTCTTTCAACCTGCTGGGTCTCACCCTCAGGGAAAACCGATGTAGGTGACTCTTTCCTCCTGATAGGAGGCCAGTTTGGTCTGGGAAAATCCGGCTGGGGTCTATAATACCTAAGTAAACCCTGCTAAGGGGTGGGGGGGGAAGGCACCATATAAGCAGGACAAGAAACAAGAAAACAAGAACTGAAAATTTTGGATCTGTTAAACAAAACTTAAGCTAGAGGTCCAGAAAAAGCTGAACTGAATGTCAAAGAACAGACAGACAACAAATTCATCCAGCAAGAAAACCCTAGGTAAAAGAAATGAAAGCAATCTCCAGAATAAACTCATTAAGGTAATTAAATGCCGAGACGCCAGCAAAAAATAACAAATCACAACAGGAAAATTGAAGATATGGCCCAATCAAAGAAACAAACCAACAATTCAAATGAGATACAGGAGCTGAAACAATTAATCCAGAATATACGAACAGACATGGAAAATTTAATCAAAAACCAAATCAACGAACTGAGGGAGGATATAAAGAATGCAAGGAATGAGCAAAAAGAAGAAATCGAAAGTCTGAAAAAACAAATCACAGTGCTTACGAGAATGAAAGGCACGGCAGAAGAGATGAAACAAAACAATGGAAACCCACAATGGTAGATTTTGAGAGGCAAAAGATAGGATTAGTGAATTGGAGGATGGAACATCTGAAATCCGACAAGAAAAAGAAAATATGGGGAAAAAATGGGAAAATATGAGCAGGGACTCAGGGAATTGAAAGACAATATGAAGCACAAGAATATATGTGTTGGGGGTGTCCCAGAAGGAGAAGAGGGAAAAGGAGGAGAAAAACTACTGGAGGAAATTATCACTGAAAATTTCCCAACTCTTATGAAAGACTTAAAATTACAGATCCAAGAAGAGTCGCATACCCCAAAGAGAACAGATCTAAACAGATGTACTCTAAGATACTTACTAATCAGAATGTCAGAGGTCAAAGGGAAAGAGAGGATCTTGAAAGCAGCAAGAGAAAAACAATCCATCACATACAAGGGAAGCCCAATAAGACCATGCATAGATTTCTCAGCAGAAACCATGGAGGCAAGAAGACAGTGGGATGATATATTTAAATTACTAAAACAGAAAAACTGCCAACCAAGAATTCTATATCCAGCAAAATTGTCCTTCAAAAATGAGGGAGAAATTAAAACATTTTCAGACCAAAAATCACTGAGAGAATTTGTGACCAAGAGACCACCTCTGCAAGAAATACTAAAGGGAGCACTAGAGACAGATATGAAAAGACAGAAGAGAGGTGGGGAGAGGAGTGTAAAAAGGAAGACTATGAGTAAAGGTAAAAAGAAGGAAAATTAGATATGACATATAAAATTCAAAAGGCAAAATGATAGAAGAAAGTACTACCCGTACAGTAACAACATTAAATATTAATGGATTAAACTCCCCAATCAAAAGACACAGACTGGCAGAATGGATTAAAAAACAGAACCCATCTATATGCTGGCTACAGGAAACAATCTTAGATCCAAGGATAAACATAGGGTGAAAGTGAAAGGTTGGGAAAAGATATTTCATGCAAATAACAATCAGAAAAGAGCAGGAGTAGCTATACTAATATCGAACAAATTAGACTTCAAATGTAAAACAGTGAAAAGAGACAAAGAAGAACACTACGTATTGATAAAAGGAACAATTCAGCATGAAGACATAACAATCATAAATATTTATGCACTGAACCAGTAAGCTCCAAAATACATGCGGCAAACACTGAAAATACTGAAAAGAGAAATAGACACATCTACCATAATAGTTGGAGACTTCAATTCCCCACTTTCATCAATGGACAGAACATCTAGACAGAGGATCAATAAAGAAACAGAGAATTTGAATAATACAATAAATGAGCTAGACTTAACAGACATCTATAGAACATTACACCCCACAACAGCAGGATACACCTTTTTCTCAAGTGCTCATGGATCATTCTCAAGGATAGACCATATACTGGGTGACAAAGCAAGTCTCAATAACTTTAAAAAGATTGAAATCATACAAAACACTTTCTCAGACCATAAAGGAATGAAGTTGGAAATCAATAATAGGCAGAGTGCCAAAAAATTCACAAATATGTGAAGGCTCAACAACACACTTTTAAGCAACCAGTGGGTCAAGGAAGAAATTACAAGAGAAATCAGTAAATATCTCAAAATGGAATTATTCAGTAAATATCTGAAAATGAAAACACAACATATAAAAACTTATGGGACGCAACAAAGGCATTGCTAAGAGGGAAATTTATTGCCCTAAATAACCATATCAAAAAAAAGAAGAAAGGGCAAAAATAGAGGAATTAACTGTCCATTTGGAAAAAGTAGAGAAAGAACAGCGAACTAAACGCATAGCAAGCAAAAGGAAAGAAATAATGAAGATTAGAGCAGAAATAAATGAAATTGAGAACATGAAAATAACTGAGAAAATCAATAAAACCAGGTGCTGTTTTTATGAGAAAATCAATGAGATTGATGGACCCTTAGTAAGATTAGCAAAAAGAAGAAGGGAAAGGATGCAAATAAGATCAGAAATGGAAGAGGAGACATAACCACTGACTCCAAAGAAATAAAGGAAGTAATGACAGGATACTCTGAACATTATACTAATAAATACAACAATGTAGATGAAATGGACAACTTCCTAGAAAGGCATGAACAACCAACTCTGACTCGAAAAGAAATCGACGACCTCAACAAACCAATCACAAGTAAAGAAATTGAATCGGACATTAAGAAGCTCCCCAAAAAGAAAAGTCCAGGCTTCACATCTGAATTCTACCAAACATTCCAGAAAGAATTAGTACCAATCCTGCTCAAACTCTTCAAAAAAACTGAAGAGGAGGGAAAGCTACCTAACTCATTCTGCGAAGTCAACATCACCCTCATACCAAAGCCAGACAAAGATATTACAAAAAAAGAAAACTACAGACCAATCTCTCTAATGAATATAGATGCAAAAATCCTCAACAAAATTCTAGCAAATTGAATCCAGCAACACATTAAAAGAATTATACATCATGACCAAGTAGGATTCACCCCAGGTATGCAAGGATGGTTCAACATAAGAAAATCAATTAATGTAATACACTATATCAACAAATCAAAGCAAAAAAACCACATGATCATCTCAATTCATGCAGAAAAGGCATTTGATAAAATTCAACATCCTTTCCTGTTGAAAACACTTCAAAGGATAGGAATAGAAGGGAACTTTCTTAAAGTGATAAAGGGAATATATGAAAAAACCACAGCTAATATCATCCTCAATGGGGAAAAACCGAAAACTTTCCCCCTAAGATCAGGAACAAGAAAGGATGTCCACTATCACCACTGTTATTCAACATTGGGTTGGAAGTTCTAGCCAGAGCAATTAGACAAGAAAAAGAAATACAAGGCATCAAAATTAGAAAAGAAGAAGTAAAACTCTCACTGTTTCCAGATGATATGATACTATACGTCAAAAACCCTGAAAAATCCACAGCAAAACTACTAGAGCTAATAAATGACTACAGCAATGTGGCAGGTTACAAGATCAACACTCAAAAATCTGTAGTGTTTCTATAGACTAGTAATGAACAATCTGAGGGGGAAATCAAGAAACGAATTCCATTTAAAATTGCAACCAAAAGAATAAAATATTTAGGAATAAATTTAACTAAAGAGACAAAAGACCTATACAAAGAAAACTACAAGAAACTGTTAAAAGAAATCACAGAAGACCTAAATAGATGGAAGGGCATACCGTGTTCATGGGTTGGAAGACTAAATATAGTTAAGATGTCAATTCTACCTAAATTGTTTTATAGATTCAATGCAATACCAATTAAAATCCCAACAACTTACTTTTCAGAAATAGAAAAACCAATAACCAAATTTATCTGGAAGGGCAGGGTGCCCCAAATAGCTAAAAAGTATCCTGAGGAAAAAAAATGAAGTCAGAAGTCTCACGCTGCCTGACTTTAAGGCATATTATGAAGCTACAGTGGTCAAAACAGCATGGTACTGGCATAAAGATAGATATATTGACCAATAGAATTGAATAGAGTGTTCAGATATAGAGCCTCTCATCTATGGACAACTGATCTTCAATAAGGCAGTCAAGCCAACTCACCTGGGACAGAACAGTCTCTTCAATAAATGGTGCCTAGAGAACTGGATATCCATATGCAAAAGAATGAAAGAGGACCCATATCTCGCACCCTATGCAAAAGTTAACTCAAAATGGATCAAAGACCTAAACATTAGATATAAGACCATAAAACTGTTAGAAGAAAATGTAGGGAAATATCTTATTAATCTTATACTTGGAGGTGGTTTTATAGACCTTACACCCAGAGCAAGAGCACTGAAGAAAGAAAGAAATGGGAACTTCTCAAAATTAAACACTTTCGTGCATCAAAGAACTTCATCAAGAAAGTAAAAAGACAGCCTACACAATGGGAGACAAAATCTGGAAACGATATATCAGATAAAGGTCTAGTATCCAGAATTTATAAAGAGATGGTTCAACTCAACAACAAAAGACAGCCAATCCAGTTACAAAATGGGCAAAATACTTGAACAGACACTTCTCAGAACAGGAAATACAAATGGCCAAACGGCACATGAAGAGATGCTCAACTTCCCTGGCCATTACAGAAATGCAAATCAAAACCACAATTAGATATCATTTTATACCCACCAGAATGGCCATTATCAATAAAACAGAAAATGACAAGTACTGGAAAGGATGTGGAGAAAGAGGCACACTTATCTACTGCTGGTAGGGATGTCAAATGGTACAACCGCTGTGGAAGGCAGTTTGGCGGGTCCTCAAAAAGCTAAATATAGAATTGCCATATGACCCAGCAATACCATTGCTAGGTATCTACTCAAAGGACATAAGGGCAAGGACACAAACGGACAGTTGCACGCCAATGTTTATAGCAACATTATTTACAATTGCAAAGAGACGGAAACGGTCAAAATGTTCATCAACAGACGGGTAGCTAAACAAACTGTGGTACATACATACGATTGAATATTATGCAGCTGTAAAACAGAATAAAGTTATGAAGTATGTAACAACATGGATGAACCTTAACGACATTATGCTGAGTGAGATTAGCCAAAAACAAAAAGACAAATACTATATGGTCTCACTGATATGAACTGACATCAGTGAATAAACTTGGAATATTTCATTGGTAACAGAGACCATCAGGAGATACAAATAGGGTAAGATATTGGGTAATTGGAGCTGAAGGGATACAGATTGTACAACAGGACTAAATATAAAAACTCAGAAATGGACAGCACAATACTACCTAACTGTAATACAATTATGTTAAAACACTGAATGAAGCTGAATGTGAGAATGATAGAGGGAGGAGGGCTGTGGGCATAAATGAAATCACAAAGAAAGATAGATGTTAAAGAATGAGATGGTATAATCTAGGAATGCCTAGAGTGTATAATGATAGTGACTAAATATACAAATTTTAAAAATGTTTTTGCATGAGGAAGAACAAAGGAATGTCATTACTGCAGGGTGCCAAAAACAGATGGTAATTAACATTTTAAAATGTCACCTTATGCACGAGACTAAAGCAAAAAAATGTTTATTTGGTACAAAATTTATATTTTCACTAGTGCATTTCCTAATATAACTTATGTAGATAGCTTAGTTGAACAATATAAATACATGGAACCTTGGGTAGGACATGAGATTTTGTTGGTTTGTCCAGAGTGATGCCCTGATGAATCCCAGAGTGATTTGATCAGTGAGTGGAAAAGGATTTGCAAAGTCCCCTTCGGGGAATGGTGAGAACAGGGAGAAATTCAACCTCCCCAAGTTGAATTCTTGGTAGTCCCACAAGCAGTGTGGACAACCAAAGCTATAGGCTGAGCCCCCAGTCTTGGGGTTTGTTCATATGAAACTTAACCCCACAAAGGACAGGTCAAGCCTACTTAAAATTAGGCCTAAGAGTCACCCCAAGAGAGCCTCTTTTGTTGCTCAGATGGGGCCTCTCTCTACAGCCAATACAACAAGCAAACTCACCACCCTCCCCCCGTCTACGTGGGCCATGACTCCCAGGGGTGTGGACCTTCCTGGCAATGTGGGACAGAAATCCTAGAATGAGCTGAGACTCAGCATCAAGGGATTGAGAAAAACCCTAGAATGAGCTGAGATTCAGCATCAAGGGATTGAAAAAATCTTCTGGACCAAAAGGGGAAAGAGTGAAACGAGACAAAGTGTCAATGGCTGAGAGATTTCAAACAGAGTCAAGAGGTTATTCTTAACACATTAAGTAGATATCACCTTGTTATTCAAGATGTAATGGAGAGGCTGGTGGGAACTGCCTGAAAATGTGGAGCTGTGTTCCAGTAGCCAAGTTTCTTGAAGTTGATTGTATGATTTATAGCTTTCACAATATGGCTGTGTGATTGTGAAAATATTGTGCCTGATGCTTCTTTTATCTACCTTGTCAACAGACGAGTACAACATATGGAATAAAAATAAATAATAGGGGAACGAATGTTAAAATAAATTTAGTTTGAAATGCTAGAGATCAATGAAAGAGAGGGGTAAGGGGTATAGTACGCATAATTTCTTTTTTTTCTGTTTTCATTTTATTTCTTTTTCTGTTGTCTTTTTATTTCTTTTTCTGAATTGATCAGAAAGAAATTATCATGATGAATATGCAACTATGTGATGATATTGTGAATTACTGATTATATATGTAGAACAAAATGATCATATGTTAAGAATGTTTGTGTTTTTTGTAATTTTTTTTAATTTAAAACTTAATTCAAAAATTAAAAAAAAATGTTTACTTAGTGCAAAATTTATATTTTGGCTAGTGCATTTCCTAATTTAACTTGTATGGTCAGTTTAATTCAACACCATTAGTACATGGAATCTTGAATAGGGCATGAGATTTTCTTGGTTTGTCCAAGTTAGTGTCATGACCCAATAAATCTCAGATTAGGCCTAAGAGTCACCCCCAGAGAACCTCTTTTGTTGCTCAAATGTGGTGTCTCTCTCTAAGCGAACATGGAAAGTGAACTCACTGCCCTTCCCCCCTCTACGTGGGGCATGACTCCCAGGGGGGTAAACCCCCATGGCAGCATTGGACAGAAATCCTGGTACAAGTAGAGACCTGGTATCAAGGGATTGAGAAAACCTTCATGAACAAAAGGGGAAAGAGAAAAATGAGAGAAAATAAAGTGCCAATGGCTGAGAGATTTCAAACAGAGTTGAGAGGTTATCCTGGAAGTTATTTTTATGCATTAAATAGATATCCCCTTTTTAATTTACAGTGTATTTGAGTGGCTAGAAGGAAGTAACTCAAACTGTAGAGCTGTGTTCCATGAGCCATGTTTCTGAAGATGATTGTATAATGAGACAGCTTTCGCAATGTGATTGTGCGATTGTGAAAACCTTTGTCTGATGCTCCTTTTATCTATGGCATGGACAGATGAGTAAAAAATAAGCAAATAATGGGGTAACAAAGGTTAAAGTAAGCTGAGCAGACTGAAATACTAGTGGTCAATGAGAAGGAGGGGTAAGGGATGTGATATGTATGAGTTTTTTCTTTTTTATTTCTTTTTTCTGGAGTGATGCAAATGTTCAAAAAAATGCTCATGGTGACAAATACACAACTATGTGATGATATTGTGAGCCACTGATTGTATACCATGTATAAAATGTTTATATGTTTAGGGTTTTACAATAAAAGTATTTTTTAAAAAAGAGTATTTGAAAATTAAGAAATACATGTCAAAATAAACTAGGGTGCAAGGAAGAAAGCACAGTGAAACTTAAATACACTGCTTGAGAGAAACTGCCAGGCTTAAATGAAAATACCAGAAAAGAAGAAACATTAAAAATCATTAAGTTAAGCATTCACTGCAAAACATTAGAGAAATAGTAGCAAATTAAACCCAAAGTCTAAGGAAATAAGAAACAGAGTTATGAAATAGAAAACAAATATGTAAAAGAATTCAATGAAGTTAACGGTGGGTTCTGTTAAAAAAAAAAAGCTATTAAAACCAATAAATGACAAATGAGACGGATCATTAAAAAAACAAAGAAGGCACAAATAACCAATGTCAGGAATGACAAGCGAGATATTACTACAGATCTACAAACATTAAAAAAAAGATTTCAAAAGGAAAAGAATTATTTTTTGCCAATAAATTTGAAAATTTAAGTGAATTGGAAAAATTTATAGAAAAATATAACTTTTGATATTCACAGAAGAACTGGAAAATATGAGGCATTCTACAACTATTAAAGAAGTTGAACATATAATTTAATATCTTCCTACAAAGATAATTTCAAGCACAAATTCTCTACCAATAAATTCTACTAAACACATTAAGGAAGAAACATTAATCTTCCAAAAATTTTTCCAAAGACTACAGAAATAGAGTATATCCCCCAACTCATTTTATGAGGCTAACAAATCTTGATACCAAAATCTGCACTTTATCTGTAGAGGGAAGCTATACCTATTTTTTGAACTGTGAATTAAATAAGTTTCAGTTTAATCATAGAATAGGTATTCTTTTGCCTGACTCCTGTCACTCAGCACAATTTGTGAGATTCATTTGTATTGCTGACTACAGCTGCAGTTCATTTACAAAGCCATTTAACATTAAATTGTATAAATATGCCAAAATATATTTACCTATGCTATTGCTGATGGACATCTGAGTTGTTCCCAGTTTTTACTATTACAAGTAACATGAACTCATCTTTAAAAATAAATGAATTACTGATGCAAGCAGCAATATGGATAAATCTCAAAATAATTATGCTAACTGAAAGCAGTTTGACAAAATCTAGAGCATGTAAACTAATCGAAATGTCAAAAGTAAATCAGTGGTTGCTTGCGGATGGGGAGGTAGGAAGGGATGGGAAGGAAGGATTACAAAAGGGATATATTCACTATCTTGAAGGTAGTGGTTGTTTCACAATGTAAACATATATTAAAATGTATCAAGCTATACACTTAAATATGTGGAATTTATTATATGTTAATAGTATCTCAATAAAGCTGCTGTAGGAAGGGAGGGAAGGAGGAGGAGAGGGAGGAAAGTAAACTCTGAATGACTGACTTGAGAAGTAATTTAACCTGTTGGGCCCCAATTTTCACATCTGTAAAATGTGATTCAGAGTTTTGAGAGTTACATGAGATAACACACACAGTCCTTAGTGCATAGTATATGTTTATGTTTCTATGTTTTCTTTCTTTCTTTCTTTCTCATTCATTTCTCCGAAAAAAATATGAGTATTTAATGGTGCCAGACTCTACGTTAGGCATAGGACACAACAGAATACTCTCTAATAGGGGAACACAGCAACGAATAATAAAAATGAATAATTACAAAATTATATAAATACTGAAGTGATAAAGGATGTCGATAAAGATTCTATCTGGTGTCTGTGACCTAGTCAAAGAGATCAAGAAAGTATTCCTTGAGAATTAATTACAGAGATGAGCTCTGAAGGATAAGTCAGGCATTAACTAGTTGAAAAAGGAACAGGAATGTACAAAGCCTGCACTGGAAGAAGCCTGACAATAAATGGTCACTGTCATTGCAGTAGAAAGAATAAGAAGGAGCTTGGTATGAGATAAGGCTTAATGGGTAGATTGGGTCAAACCACACAAGGGTATCTGTTCTAGTTTGCTAGCTACCGGGATGCAATATACCAGAAACAGAACAGTTTTTAAAAAGGAGAATTTAATAAGTTGCTAGTTTACAGTTCTAAGGTTAAGAAAATGCCCCAATTAAAACTAGTCTATAGAAATGTCCAATCAAAGGCATCCAGAGAAAAGATACCTTGGTTCAAGAAGGCTGATGAAGTTCATGGTTTCTCTTTCATCCAAGAAGGCACATGGTGAACAGTCATAGTTTCTACCTCAGCTGAAAGGGCACATGGTGAGCACAGCGTCATCTGCTAGCTTTCTCTCCTGGCTTCCTGTTTGATGAACCTCCCCGGGAGGTGTTTTCCTTCTTCATCTCCAAAGCGCTGGCTGATGGACTCTGCTTCCTGGTGCTGCAGCATTCTCTGCTCTCTTCGAATCTCCTTCAATTTCCAAAATGTTTCTTCTTTTATAGGACTCCAGAAACTTATCAAGACCCACCCAAATGGGTGAAGACATGTCGTCACCTAATCCAGCTTAACAACCACTCTTGATTAAACCACATCTCCAGGGAGACGATCTGATTACAGCTTCAAACATACAGTATTGAATAGGGATTGTTCTGCCTTTACGAAATGGGATTTTGATTAAAATATGGCTTTTCTAGGGTCCATACATCCTTTCAAACCAGCACATTCCACCCTCTGGACCTTAAAAAAGACATGTTTTTCCCATATACAAAATACACTCATTCCATAACAATATCAGAAATCCTTAAAGCATTTCAGTAACAATCAAATGCAATACAAGATTAAAACCAGTACAAAGTCTCATCAAAATTAGGTACAAGTATGGTCTGTGCTCAGGTAAATTCTTCTTTGTCTCTGGACCTTTGAAAACTCATAACAAGTTATTTGCTGCCAACGTACAAAGGAGGAACAGTCATGGGATACATATACCCATTTCCATAGGGAGGAAAGAACACAGGTGTCACTGGACCTATACAATTTCGAAAACCCACAGGGCAAAGCCCATCAGATTTCAGAGTCTGAGAGTCATTTATCTTTGGGACTTTCGAAGGCAGCAGTCCCACCCTTCTCAAGGGCCTGTGCAGAGGTCTGCCTCTCTCCAAACGCAACCTTAGGGGACACTGGGTAGATCACCTTTTTCTCGGCTCCACCCTCTCCAAAGCATCAGGGCTGCACCCAGGCTCTCTGCCATTTCCAGAGCACATGCTCAATCCCTCCACGTGGGGGCAGTCAGCCTCTTCCCAAACCCCAAGGAATGTGCTTCACCCTCTCCAAGGCCTGAGGCAGTATGACTCTTCCGCTTCAACCAGGTGGAAGGCCATCCTCTGCCTTCAGGGCAAACTCACCCTTTCCACGTGCGTGGGTGGGTTTGCTCTCCTGGCCCAGGGCTTCTTGACTTCAGACCTCAGCCTCCACAGTTTTGCCTCTGAAGTTATTTTTGCTCCAATGTGTCCCTTCTTGGAACCCCCCAGTCCAGACTGGCAGCAGCTCTGTTTATACAGGTCCCATAGCACTCTCGTTGGCTTTCTATGCAGTAGCCTTGGATCATGCCCATCAGACATAAGGAGTTTCCACAAATCTTTCCTGGATAACTCCATGTCCAATCCTGGCTTTCTCCGAAATGGCTGACTGGTTTCACATTTGGTCAAGTCCTCATGTGAGGCACTATTCTCTGGGATCTCCCTTTCAGGAAGCCCAGAATTCTCCAGAACATCAACTTCTGGTTTCTTTGTACCCAAGATTTTGGTTCTCAGCTTATGTCTTTCCTGTCACATTTCACTATAAGCTACAAGGAGAAACCAGGCTGCACTTTTGACATTTAGTTTGGAGATCTCTTCTGTTAAATATCCAAGTACACGGCTTTTAAAATCTGCCTTCCAGCCAAAGCTATTAGTCAGTTTTGCCAGATTATCTGCCATTTTAAAATAAGGCAGTTTATAATAACACATGCCTCATTTCTGTCCAAGGCTTTATCAGAAGTGTCTTTAGAGTCCACATTTTTACCAACAGTCTCTTAAAAGCATTCTAGGTCTTCTCTATCAAACTTCTCACAAATCCTCCAGAGTCTTCTCCTTATCCACTTAAAAAACCGTTCTAACATGTTTGGTATTTGCAAACTGCAGCAGCACCCCACTCTCCAATACCAAAATCTGTTCTAGTTTGCTAACTGCTGGAATGCAATACACCAGAAACAGAACGGTTTTTAAAAAGGAGACTTTAATAAGTTGCTAGTTTACAGTTCTAAGGCTGAGAAAATGTCCCAATTAAAACGAGTCTATAGAAATGTCCAATCAAAGGCATCCAGGGAAAAGATACCTTGGTTCAAGAAGGCTGATGAAGTTCAGGGTTTCTCTCTCATCCGAGAAGGTACATGGTGAACAGTTATAGTTTCTCCCTCGGCTGGACGGGCACATGGCAAGCACGGCATCATCTGTTAGCTTTCTCTCCTGGCTTCCTGTTTGATGAAGCTCCCTGGGAGGCATTTTCCTTCTTCATCTCCAAAGTGCTGGCTGATGGACTCTCTGCTTCATGGTGCATTCTCTGCTCTCTCCGAATCTCCTTCATTTTCCAAAATGTTTCCTCTTTTACAGGACTCCAGAAGCTTATCAAGACCCACCCAAATGGGTGGAAACATGTCATCACCTAATTCGGTTTAACAATCACTCCTGATTAAACCACATCTCCAGGGAAACGATCTGATTACAGTTTCAAACATACAGTATTGAACAGGAATTGTTCTGCCTTTACGAAATGGGATTTTGATTAAACATGGCTTTTCTAGGGTCCACACATCCTTGCAAACCAGCACAGTATCTTAAAGAGTAATGTGACGTTCTTGCAACATTTTTAACAGGAGAGATGACAAACTGAGCTTTAGCTTTAAAAAAACACACTTGGACTACGGTGCTGAGAACAGGTTGCAAGAGAACAAGAAAGAATGTAGATGATCACTTACAAGGTACTGTTATAGTTCAGGTAAAAATAATGATAGCTTGCAAGAGAGTGCTAAAGGTAGATAATCAAAAAACCTTTACTAAGGGCACACTAAGTGCCAAGCATTATCCCAAGTGCAGGAGATTAAAGCAATAAGCAAACAGACAAAAATCCCTGCCCTTGTGGAGTTTATATTCCACTGGGAAAACAGAAAAATAAATAAGTAAAATATCATGTCTGATGGTTTCAAATGCTATGAAGAAAAAAACAAAGGCAGCAGGGAGAAGGAAGGGTTATTTCACTGCCTGCAGAATTATAAAGGATTTAGGTTCTAGGCAATGAGACATGACTCAGGAGACTGGACTTCTTATAGTGATCGACACAAACAGGAATATGAGGCATAATGACATCTACCCTGACAGCCACAAGGCAGACAATGTTGGCAGTGCCATGGTGTTGGGAGACATGGAAGGCTAGGGGACATGCCAGAAAGAGTGAACAATTCTGGACTCCCTTTTCTCCTGCCAATGATTACGCAGTAGTGAGGGAAGGAGCAGCATTACCCAAAGCACTTGGGAGCTTCTGACTCCTCCTTGACTCCACTGGAAAGGTGGAAGCCAGAAGAGGATTGGTCTTAGTGAAATCATTTGCCCCCAGCAATTCCTACCACTCTATAAACTCCATGAAGGCAGAAACTTGTATCTTTATAACTATTCGCCAGCATCCAGACAGCATCCACACAACAGACATGTGAAGAAAAAATGAATGAATAGAGTACTATTTATATTTAAAGGCAAATTACACCTATAAAATTAACAAGGTAAAAATTTTAAATGTGTTCAAATGAAAATTACCAAGCAGGTCTAGCCACCAAACAGCCTTATGAAGCAGCATATCAGGTGGATTATATATGATTTTGATCATAAACAAATTACACTGATTTTTAATAATTGTTAAATTGACTATTTTAAGAATCTTTTAAAATTATAAATTTGCAGGATTTAAAAAATATACAGCTACAGATTTTTTTTTTTCTGCATGGGCAGGCACTGGAAGTCGAACCTGGGTCACCAGCATGGCAAGGGAGAACTCTGCCTGCTGAACCACCATGGCCTGCCCTAAGGATTATTTTAAAATAAAAGTTATATAATACATAATAAACTACAAATTTAGAATACTTATGTCTTTTCATATTATTTTAGCATGTTTGTACAATATCAAAGAAATGGTAATATTTTTCCTACCAAATTCCTCAACTTTTCTATTGTGTTACCTTGCTAGGACATTCAATAAGAAATATTACATTAAATATGTAATATTACATATCACATAGTTCATAATATTTCCATGCAGGATTTGCACACCAGGGGATTAACGATGCCACACTGAGCCATGCATATCTGCCAAGTGTACAGAAAACAAATAACCCGTTTAAAATATAATTTTCTAAAGAATTCATGATTATTCTAAATCCAACTTAATGTTTCCTAAAATTTAAAATTAAAATAAACTATTGAAACTACTTATTAAAGAAATACATACCTTTCTCTTACAAAATCTGCTAATTCTTTTGTTGATATCTGTCCATGTTTCATATTATGGTAGAGGATATCAAAGCCACTATTTTTTTCTCCCTAGGATTTCAAAAAGATTTAGTTTAACAACAGCAGAGATAAAAATGACTTGAGAATACAATAATCCTATGTGAATTATTTTTCCTTGATATAACCATTAATGTTGGTGCATAATGTTGGTGCATACTGTATGATTTTACAATTGACTATATGTACATATACATGCATACACACATGTACATATACTCCATATTAACCTTAAGGGTAACATCAATGAAATTAAGTCTGAAATTTTAAAGAAATAATATTCAACATAATTTAGAAAAGAGAATAATGGAACTTTTAAAATATGTTACCAAGTCCCATTTCAATTACTTTAACAAGCATTACCGGATTCCTAATTATTTCATTAGAAAAAATAAATCTGGACTTCTGAATCATGACAGCATGATACAAATCGTACACAGGAAATGAATACCACAAAACACTTTTTAGTCCCTAATCTAAGTTTTACGGTGAACTTAAAAATATGAGAAGAAAAAAGAGCTAAAATTTAACAAAAAAGAAAAATAACAGCCTGTTAGCTAGCAGAATTTTAGCCATCAAGTGATGGAAAATAAACAGAACTAGACACAATCCTAGAAAACTTTTACTGACATTTAATCCAATAAATCTTAGATTAGAAAATCACAGCAAAGAAAATGTTTAAAATATCAATTTTATATGTGAAAGAAAAGATAATTTAATGTAAGTTTAACAATTTTCTATTCAAAATGAGTGTAGATGTTTTTATTTTTCTTCAGTGAATATAAATAAAGAGTTGACTATATTCACGGGAAATAAAAGCAATACTGTAAGTAAGTGCTATGCAGCCTGAAAACTAATATTTCCACAGCTCACAGAAAATATATCTTAGAAACTCTGTTATACTGAAGTGATTCCTCATAAACTTGTCAGATAAAATAGCATATAGCAAATCAAAATGTTATCGTTCACATGCAACAATATAAACAATAAAAATCCTGAGTATTTTGAGCATCGATTTGCAAATATCAAGAATATAACGTAAAATCAGTCTCCTATGGATCCAAACATTACCCTCTGGCTTCTGCGATTTTAATGTCTATGATAAAGAAAAAAACGTATCCTCTAATTTCAGTTTTGCTCTTATCCTGGGGATTTCAAGCAAATTTGTTCCAACCAAAATAAGTATATTCTTTGAGGTAGCCATTTTGACTAGTTTACAGTAAGCAAAAATAACATTACAATGCAGATTAGTAAATAAAATTACATATAAAAAAAATGAGGGGCCTGAATCCTCTAAGAAATTCCATCACTTCAATACAGTACAGAAATCACACATATCTGATTGTCCTATCTACCAACTGTCATTATACAGATAATCCTGAAAGACGCAAATAAAAAATAAACGTGAAATCCTAAACCATAAAACTGAAAGTCTGAAGCTATCATGCTTCAAAATTTTCCCCGACACGTTCTGGTTCTCATTTGCCCACAATTCTAAATCAGATTACCCTGTACTTTGCATTCACCTTGGGAAGACCTTTCTGATAGGAGAGCTGACCCCCAAGAAAATTTTTGCCATATCACCAGCTTATTACAAATTCAAGGAACAGGCATCTCAAGGAATATATCCCAGAGATAACATTTTTAATTTTAATATGTAGAGTGAATAACTAAATGTTACAAGACAAATAATGAAGAGTAAATGATGGACCATTTAAAGGAAGAGACTAAGAATACAGAAAGCACTAAACAAGAAGATCAGATTGTGGATATACAGGACAAAGACTACTTAAAAAAACTATCAGGTGCAAGGGTAGTTCAGTGGTAGAATTCTTGCCTGCCATGCAGGAGACCCGGTTTCAATTCACAGTCCATGCACTTCCTAAAAAACAAACAAACAAACAATGGTGCTACAATAATGGGATACTCACTTGGAATAGTAATGAAATGTGACCCTGCCACACAGCATACAAAATAATAATAATAATAATTGTCAATATACTCAAGAAGATGAACGGAAATGCAGAGAAAGAGCTAATGGTATCAAGAAAACAATGAATATGGAAATCTGAATAAAGAGAGATTTTAAAAGGAACCAAACCGAACTGCTGCAGTTGAAGACCAATAACTGAAGTGAAATATTCCCAGGAGAGCTTTCAAAAGCAGAATGGAGTTAGCAGAAGAAAGGATTGATGAATTTAAAGACAAGACAACTGAATGACTCAAGCTAAGGAGCAGAAAGAAAAAAGAATTATAAAAATGTGGCAATAGCTTAACAGACTTCAGGGACACTATGAAGCGTACCAGTAAATGCATTATGGGGGTCCCAGATGGACAAAAGAGAAAAAAGGGCAGAAGGAATAATCAAAGAAATAATGACAGAAAACTTCCAAACCTTAACAAAAGATGTGAATATGCACAACCAATAAGACCAGAGAAAAACAAAAAGGATAAACTTGAAGAAAAATATACCCTGTCACATTCTGATCAAACTGCTGAATGCGAAGGACAAAGAGTAAGTTCTGAAAGCTGCAATAGAAAACCAGTGTTATGTTCAAAGGAGTCCCAATTAGACTGAGGGTCGAAAACTCATCGGAAACCATGGAGGCAAGAAGGAAGTAGGTTGAAATACTTAAAGTGCCGAAAGACAACAACTGCCAAACAAGAATTTTAATCCGATAAGACTGTTTTTCAAAAATGAGGGAGAGAGTAAGACATTCCCAGATAAAGAAAATCACCACTAGACCTGCTCTACAAGCAATGCTAAAGAGAATAATTTAAACCAAAAGAAAAGGACACTAGATAATGGTTCAAAGTGGCATGACGAAATAAAAACCTGCAGTAAAGGTAATCATTTGGGTAATTATAAATGCCAACACTACAGTATTGGACATTTTGCTTTGTAACTCTACTGCCTAGTTCCCACAAGTATTAAATTCAAATGCATAATATGTATGATAACTCCATGGTTATGGACATACAACGTACAAAGATATAATTTGTAGCAAAGTACCAAAATTGGTGGGGTGACAGCAGAGTATAGGAACAGTATATGTGTATGCTATAAGTTGATATCAAATCAAATATAATTGTTTTATATTTAGGATGTTAAATTTTAATCCCCTGCACAAAGGAATGAAGACGTGAGGCATGCAATGAGATGAATAAACCTGTGGGACATCACGCGATGCAAAATAAGCCAGAAATAAACAAGCAAATGTTGTATGGTCTCATTTAGAAAATATTTATAAGACAATTGGGGCCTAGATTGTAAGCTCTTAGAGCAGTCACATTTACTCCAGAGCTGTAATTGTTACTTCTGGATTTTGAGAGGCTGTGCTATATATTATATAACCTGCTATTTATTTCCCTGGAACTTTGGGTACCTGTGTGACACCTAAGACTCAGGATAGGAGTTCAGCAGTTCTGAAGGTCAGTATAGCCATATACAACAATTGTTAAAGAAATTGAAAAAAAAGATCAGGCTTCAATTAGAGATAAGACAGAAATCAGGTCAGGACTAAGGTAACACTGTCTGTATTTTAGAACTTCATCTACTCTGAGACCAAAGGAAGAGAGGTTTATTTTCTCCAAAACCTAAATTTTCTGTAATGCATAATCTAACTCATTGTGTGTGGACAGATCATTTAAATAACCCAAACACATGGAGCCCAGAATGGGAATGAGGACTTGGAACTCTGTATAGCTTAATGTAATTCCTGGATACACCCCAAAGTATGTTGAGCAGATAATAAAAGTATTGCAAAGTCCCTTGAGGGATGGGAGAAAAAATATGGCACTATTAAACTCTACCCATTTGTGTAACCTTCACTATAATCAATGTTAGGACATAATTATCATCCCAAAAATAAATCCATATACAAATTAATGGCTCAATTATTTGGGGGGGAGGAGGTGGGTGGAGAGGGTGAGTTGTAGGTTTATACAAAAATGCAAAATATACACCCATTAGTTTGGCACCTTTGCTACAATTGCTGAAACAACATTATTATAATTATACTAGGAACTGTAGTTCATAGTTTACATTAGGATTCATGCTTTTTATGAACTTTTATTTTATTCTGGTAACATATATAAAACCTATAATTTCCCAATTTATGTACTTTCAGATACACAATTCAGTGGCGTTAATTACTGCATTCACAATGTTGTGCCACCGTTACCACCATTCGTGACCACAATTTTTCTATCACCCTAAACAGAAACTCTGTACCAATGAAACAATTACACCCCTTTCCCCACCCACACTTAGCTTCTGGAAACCTATATACTAGTTCCTGACTCTCAATTAGCATATTCTAATTTCATATAAGTGTATCATACAGTATTTACTCTTTTGTGTTTGGCTTATTTCACTCAACATGATGTCTCCAATACTGCTATGAACACCGTTATACAAATATTTGTTCAAGTTCCTGCTTTCAATTATTTTGGGTAGATATCTAGAAGTGGGATTGCTGGGTCATATGGTAATTACATATTTAATTTTCTAAGAATCTGCCAAACTGCTTTCCACAGTGGCTGCACCACCAACTGGCTAGATTTTATGAGCAGGTGTATTTTCATTGGTGACAAGCTTTTTTTCAGCTGGGTTATTCATTAGTTTAATCAATCTTTTTTTTTTGCACGGGCAGGCACCAAGAATCGAACCCAGGTCTCCGGCATGGCAAACAGGAACTCTGCCTTCTGAGCCACTGTGACCCACCTGAGTTTAATCAACGTTTAAGTGCTAGGTAAATAATATTTTTAATGTATTCTCTCTGCTAGGTTCCTGTGTTAAGTATGTGACAAATGTCTACTTCTTGAGTATAGATACAGTTAGAAGAATTAACCTTACCCTTTCTAATAAACAAATTCTGAGAAATTTTCATCATTAACTGACAAAAAGCAGCAATTAGCTATATTGCTGGTATAGACAAAACACTACAATGAGGACAATTATAATGAAGGTTTGCATTTAATATCTTTTATCTGCTGATATCAAAGCACTTTACAAATAACTGGCACTCTAAAGGAACTTTCAGTGACATAAACTGGGGCAAATAAAATCTCATTATAATGTAATTTTCAACAAGTGTTAAAAGTCTTTGTAATAACTACTAGTATGAAATTGGGAGAAAACTTTCATCATTCACTGAAAATTTAAGTCCAGAATCACACACCCTTAAAAAGAATGCAAATATCTCAGTACCAAGTGAGATAACTGCGAAGTGTGACGTTTTATCAGTTCAGATTTCTTTTTTGCATGCATAGAACATAATATGAAAATGAATTCATATTACGCATATTGTTTTGTAACTAAGTTATCAATTAAACTGAAATTTGCCAGAAAAGACATTTAAATTATAAGATCACCAAGTCACCAAAAGTGTTTAGATTTTCTTCTAGTCTAATATGGAGTCTACAAGTGAGGTACACTTGAAATTTCTAATTAAAAAGTAGAAATAAGTCATGGAACCTATTTTGGAAACCCAAAGCATTTTTCTCTGGTTGATTTTCTAACACAACTTTATATCTAAAAACCAAATAAAACTCTAATCTAACATATCTGCACTTGAAGAAAAAAATAAATATCTCTACTAACAAAGCTATGAAATTCCTACACTAACAAAAATGAAATTTTTAAGACTTATAATGTAAGAATCACAAAAAGTAATAGTGAGAAAGTGCAAAGAAATAAACTCCATAGGTTTTAATCAATTGTTTGAAACTTTTCCTTCAATGAATCTTTTAAAGACAACAGTATATTATACACAAAAAATAAAAACCATTCATGAGTCCAAAAGTTGGAAAATAGGCAGAAGACATGAGTGTATAAAGTATAACCAAACTATGAATTCTGAAAGTTGCTTCTACTGACTTTATTTTTCTGTTTTTTTGGAGAGGGAAGACAAGGGTCAGGAGGGGCTGACATGCAAACAATAACATGTCTACCCTTCCTTCTGACTCCAAACCACTTCAAAAATAAATACGTAAATATCTCTTTCCAATCTCTCTGCATTTACATTTTACTCTAGGTCTTACTTTGACACTTATTAGACAAACTTTTGGACAAGTCAGTGCAAAACATAACATTAAGATGTGTTTGATATAGTCTTACTTCACCATTCCTTTTTCTTAAAAAAGACACCATAAAACATTAAAGTAATTCAAAGCTTACTTTTTTCTTTGAAAAATAGTACCTCTAGTGAAGAACTGACACCTCTAGTGAAGAATCGACACCTCTAGTGAAGAATTGACTAGAGGCATTTTTAATGAGTTCAACAAATATATAATGAGAGCCCTTCAGTGCCATTTTTGCTTTGAAAACTACCAGGAAGAAATTAAAACATATGCAAGTAGTTTTTCCACAAATAAAAAAACCACAAGTCACAACCCCTTCTATTCAATACTCTACTTGTACATTGATGTTTTCAGATAGGATTACTAAAACTATATTGAAGAGGGCCGGCCACGATGGCTCAGCAGGCAGAGTTCTCGCCTGCCAGGCCAGAGACCCAGGTTCGATTACCAGTGCCTGCCCACGCCAAAAAACAAGCAAACAAAAAACTATATTGCAGAGCCACTGGCAAGATATTGCTAAAGCAGAAAATCGTGATTAAAAGATGTGTTATAAAAAAATTAATTAAAAAAAATAAAAGGTGCGTTATGAGCACCACTGGCAGTCCGCACTATTTGATGAAAGTACAAAAGTCAACTGAACACATCTGGTGATTGACTTAAGGAACGAAATCTTATTACATTTTCCTGCCCCTCAGATAGCCCTCTCTAATCTTTTAATAACAACTCATCTCTTCCAGTCAGTTTCCTCAGGTTAAATCATTAAAGCCTTCTAAGTAGGTATTATATGGGTTCAATAAAATAGCAGAAGCAAACAACGGTGGCATAATAATTTTTTGTTTTTATTTTTCTACCTCTCAAATTTTCTGTAATATGGTTTTTACTTTCAAATTGAAAAAAAAATTAACAATAACTTCAGCTTTCTTAATAACGCTTCAATTTACTCTTGTAAGAGGAGGACCTATAGGTAATTTTAGTTTTCTTTTGTATTCTTGAGAGTTTACCTAGAACATAACAATGTTCTTCACTGACTGTTAACAGTTTCAAACAACTAAAACCTCTACATTTCTTGGCTTCTGCCCCCATCATCACCAATTTGCTTTACTTATGTTGTACCTTCCTATCTTTTCCCTAAAGTCAAACAAACATGCTTGTGCTATTTTCCGTGGCTTTTACTTCTGCAATTCCATAAGGAAGCAAGAAGAGCTCCTGAACTTCATCACACAGTTCACTAATCACTTTCTCTAACTCTGGCCACTCCACTGACATTCCCCGGCACCTCTTCTAATAAGTAGTCATTATAGGTCTCAATTGCTCTTGTTCTATTGTTTTTGTTTCTCCCCACATCTGACCCATCTAAATTTCTTTTTGTGTATCTGATTGCTACCAAAGTTCTTCCAACTGAACTTATGCAGTCTAAATCACTATCAATTTTTCATTTCCAAATTTGTCCAACTATTAAGGTAAACATACAGCCCCTCCCCACTAAAAAAAAAAAACAACCCTAGAGTCTCAAAATAAAACTCAGTGAGAGCTAAAACACTATTATTTTATAACGTCCACCTATCAAATCTACTTGAACCAAGTTGGATAAATCTATAACTTACATTTTCATAACTTGCTACAGTTGAGAACAATCTGAGCATGGCTAACAGTCATACAATAATATATTTTAATTTAATGAAGGACATTTGGTTATATAAATATAGGTTATCACTGGAAAGCTATATAAGAAACTGGTAAGTGACTGCCTTTGGAGCGATCTTGATGACTGGAGAAAAAGAAAAAGATTTTACACTGTATTTCCTTTTGTATTTTTTGAGTTTTGAACCATGTGAAATTTGCAAGCCTGTTAATTTTTTATATATATATAATTTTTTTACATTTTAGCATATCATCTGATGAGATCATATACTAGGCTGATACCCATACCCCAAACTACAATATTTGGGAATTTCAAGTAACAAAAAGACAGCCTATATTCTGGGTCTCTGTGGTCACCACAACCGAATTTTCTAAAGCTATTTTTTTTTTTAATTTTCATATGGATAAACAACTTCAAAGAATGTGTGTATGTGTATATGTGTACATGTATATGTTTAAGTCTGTCATCCAGAATGCTAAGTTTGGATTAATGTTCTGCAATCCAAGTCCTATTAGCAATTTCAGATTTTTAAAACACATTTTAAATCTCCCAACCTTATCCACATAATAACAGATCAATGTTTGGATATATAACCAACTGCTCCATTAAAATTAAAGTATGACAATACCAGTGAAATTGAAAGACAAAGAGAATGAAACTTCTGCACACAATTTCAGGGGAAAAAAATGCCTAACATAATTGTTGATTGTTCATTTTTCATGTGCTGACTAGAGATAACCTCTGGAAAAATCATCTAACTAAAAATCTCAGTTCATTACAACATGATGTACACAAAAAAATAGTCAAGGGCCTTTGGATGACGGCATCATAGCTTATACAGATGGGGATTACTGTGTAAAATGAGGTCTATAATGTATTCAACTCAAGTGTGCTGTGCTCACTTATCTTTTCCCCGTAAATAATTATTATTTATGAAATCCATTCCTTGAAAAAGTTTTTTATTCCTGAACTAAATAACCTGGGCTTATGTAAAAATATAAAACAATTTTAATTACTATAGTTCAATGTTCACAGAGACAATCTCAAGGATATTATAAACTACTACTCAACTCTGAGAAAGAAACAGCATATAGAGACACTACCTCACTGTAATACTTGTAGATAACCTTATTTAAGTTAATAATATTTTGAAGGGCTAACAATTGTTTTTAACACTGAAGGCAATGGTAAGGATTTCTGCTATCAAAATTATTTCTGCTGTCAAGTTTTAATAGAAAGAAAAGCATTTTCAGGTGTGTGGCAAAAACTGACTTATCAGTAAGAAAACACCTGCTGAATAGGAAGTTTTTAATACACTTTTCACTTCAGAATATAGTATTAAGTTAAAGGAATACGTAGCAGCATAAAGTTTTAATTAACAGAATATACTTTAAAGGAAAACACAGCATGTGCTGTTTTTAAAAGAGCTTGAAGAGAATTTCAGTGATTTAAATGTCCTCAAACAAAACACCAAAACAAAAAAACTCGCCTTTATATGTGCATGGGGAAAAGTAATTAATAGGCTGTTTGGGTCAGAAATCTAAAATTTTAAGGGTTCCCACTAAACTTATTCCAACAAGTTTTATTTTTGTATTGGTAGTGCCACTTTAAATATTAGGAAAAATGTGAAATTAATATTCTAAGTTTTCTATTTGAGTAATTGCTTTATAAATGATCCTGAAATTTGTAAATTTTAAGTTGTTTTAAACAGACAATTATCACATTCTCAGAAGCTGGTTATGTACTAGTTCCTAGACTTTCCTAGCTCATTTAGCCCTCCTTTGAAGCTTTTTAAACTATAATTTAGAGTTTTCAGTCCCAATTCCAGGCTAGGAAATAAGATAAAATGAAGTCTATTTTACTATCTGTACTCAATCTGTTCAAATAAAATATTTATTGGAAGTGAAGGTAAAAACGGAGGCATAAATGAGATTTGAGAATTCTCTCTAGAGTACAGATATCCAAGTTTCTCTAAAAACAGGAGCAAAAAAAGAGACACATAAAAGCTTACACAAAAATATTCATAGAAGTATTATTCCTAATAGCCAAAAACATCAAACAAAGCTATGTGCAAAGCTCACTCAACAGAAAATAAAATACAACCTTTGTAATGTTAAGATGCAATTTGGAATTAAGTTAGCAAACTTCAAAATAAATTTATGAATCAAAAAATTACATAAAACATATAAGAACGTCAATTTAATCGGAATAAATGGTTTTTATAAAAAAAGTTTTCATAATTACCACTGTAAAACCTAATACCCGAAACTAAGAAACTGTTCCTAAAACTCATACGGAAAAGCAAGAGACCCAGAATAGCCAAAACAATCTTGAGAAAGAAGAACAAAGTTGGAGGACTAACAATTCTTGATTCCAAAACTTACTGGCAATCTACAGTAATCAAAACAGTGTGATCTTGGCATGCAAAAAATTTATAGTCCAATACAAACCCTTACATTTATGTTCAACTGATTTTCGACGAAGATATCAAGACAATTCAATGTGGAAAGAACAGTCTTTTCAACCAATGATGCTGGAACAACTGGATATCCACATGCAAAAGAATGAAGTTCTACTGCTAGTACAAACACAAAAATGAACTCCACGTGAATCAAAGGCCATGTAAAAGCTATAAGTATAAAACTCAAAGAAGAAAATATAGGAGTAAATTTTTTTGACCATGGGTTAGGTAAACTCCAAGACTTTTTAGAGACGACACCAAAAGAACAAATGATAAAAGAAAAAATTTAATAAATTGGACTTCAAGGGTTCATCAAAATTTAAAATGTATGTGTGTGTTTCAAAGGACACCATCAATTAAGAAAAAACCCACAGATGGGAAAAAGCACTTGCAAATTACTTATAATGATAAAGGACTTGTATCCAAAATATAAAGAATTATTATCATTCAGTAAAATAAAGACGACCCATTTTAAAATGGGCAATGGATCTGAAGAGACACTTATCCAAAGATATACACATGCATATACAAATGTAATCACAAATGTAACAGCAAGATATTGAAAACAATCTAACTGCCCATAGTCAGAAGAATACTTTAACAACTTTTGGCATATCCACAGTGCCACAATAAAAAGAGAATGAACATTTCTCCAAATATACACCAAAGGCCAATAAGCACATAAAAAGATGCTCAGCATCCTTTAGCCATTAGGGAAATGCAAATCAAAACCACGATGAGACACCACTTAATACCACAAAGATGGCTAGTATTAAAAGAAAAAAACAGAAAATAAGTGTTGGAGAGGATGCTGAGAAACAGTAACCCTTACACATCATTGGTGGGAAATGAAAATGGTGCAGCTGCTGTTGAGAACACTTAAATGGTTCCTCCAAAAATGAAACACAGAATTACCATATGGCCAAGCAATTTCACTTCTAGGCATATATACCCCTAAGCACTGTAAATGGGATTCCAACAGATATCTGTACAGTAATGGTCATAGCATTATTCATAAAAGACAAAAGATGGAAACAACCCAAGTGTCCGGCAACAGATGAGTAAATAAAATGTGGTATATACAAACAATGGAATATTATTTAGCCATAAAAAGGAATGAAGTTCTGATACATGCAACAACATGGATGAATCTTGTAGACATTATGTTGATTGAAATAAGTCAGACACAAAAGAACAAATATTTTATGATTTCACTTACTTGAAATAACTAAAATAAGCAAATTCATAGAAACAAAAAGTAGATTAAAGGTGACAAGAAGCTGGGAAGAGGGAGAGAGTAGGACATTGCTTAACAGGTGTAGAACTTCTACTTGAAGGAAGAAAAGCTTTGACAATGGACGCTGGTGACAGTAAGCACAATATTATGAACGCAATTAAATTACTGAATTGTATACATATAATACAGCGGTTAATGAGAAATTTTGTTATGTATATATAACCACACATACACACACACACAAAGACAGATAATAACAAATGTTGATGAGCATGTGGAGAAACTGGAACCCTCAGACACTGCTGGTGGAATTGTAAAATTGTACAGGAAATACCGTTTGGCAGTTCTTCAAAATGTTAAACATGGAGTTACCATGTGACCCAGCAATTCCTCTCCCAACAGAAATGAAAACATTTGTCCACACAAAAACGTCTACAAAAGTGTTCATCACAGCACTATAGATAATAGCCAAAAAGTGGAAAAACCCAATGTTCATCAACGGATGAATGGATAAACAAAATGTGGTGTAGCCACACAATGGAATACTATACAGCAGTAGAAAGGAATGAATTACTGATACATTCTCCAACACGGATGAATCTTGAAACCATTATGCTAAGTGAAAAAAGCCAGTCACAAAAGACCACTTATTTGATTTCATTTATATGAAATGTCCAGCAGAGGCAAATCTTCAGAGGCAGCAGGTACATTAGTGGTTGTCAGGGTCTGGGGGGAGAAAGAACACCAAGTGACTGCTAATGTGTACAGATTTCTTTCTGAGTTGATATAATTGCTCGAAAATTGATCATAGTAATTACACAACTCTGTGAACAAACTAAAAGTCAATCAACTAACACTTTACATGGGTTTACCGTACATTAAGTAAATAATATCCCAGTAAGACTTTTTTTAAATCCTAGTATCTAGTATTCATGCTGCTTGTGGAAAACAAGGTACATTGTGGCATACAACTCTGAACTGATTCGATTACCAAACGAGTCAATACATGAGAGGCTGAGAGTTAAGAACTGAGGACAAATCCCTCACGAAAAGATGACTCCGTCAAACATTTCCGCGTCAACTAAGAGGGAACTGCAGCCTGAACTGCCGGGCGGAAAGATGACATTCGCCCCAGCTACCGGAGACGCGCGCTCCTCCCCGGCGCCCGGCGCCCGGCCGCCGAGCGCCCGCACCACCACCAACACCCGCGGAAGAGCCCCGCGCAGGGGAGCGGGGCGGCCTTCCCCAGCCGGAGTCCGAGGAGGACGGGCGCGGACGCAGGACGCGAGAGCGCGCCGGGGCCAGGCGGGAGGCTCCGCGCCGCGACCGTCGTTCGGCCACCGAAGCTCAGCCTGGACCCGCTTCGCGGGCAGGCCCAGGGCGGCCCGGGCGCCGACCGACCGGCCGAGCGGGGGCCGCGGGAACGGCTCACCCAGCCCCAGCTCGCACGGGGTTCCGGGGGAAGTGGTGGCGCGCCGAAGGGAGGCGAGTCCCCCGCCCGGCCCGGAGCCAGTGGGGGTCCAGAGCACGGGCCTGGGGAGTCCCGGGAGCCGCAGGGATCCCCGGAGTCTGCGGGGGGAGGGCAGCCCGCGGCGGGGCCCGGAGCCGGCGAGCAGTCCCGGAGCCGTGGCGGCGCCCGGCGCCCGCCGCACCCGCGCTTTGTCCAAGCCCCGCGGCCCCGTCGCGGGCCGAAGGCCGCGCTGACACCCCCGCCGCCGGCCGAGCGGCGAGCCCGCGCGTCCAGGTCCCGGCGGCCAGCGGCAGGCGGGACCCGGCAGGCGCCGTCCGAGGACGCCCGCGGAGCCTGAGGAGCCGCCGCCGCCGCCGCCGCCGCCGCCCTCAGCGCACGCAGGCCGAGGCCAGGCCCCAAAACCCACACTTTCCAACAGTCGGTTTCCAACAGTCTTCTCTTACCCAAAAATTCTCGAGGAAATGCGCCATGACCATTGTGCTGCCGCGGCGCCGGCTTCCACGTCCCGCCCGCCCGTCGCTGTGTAAACACCGGCCGGGCCCCGCGGCGCCCCCGCCCGCCGCCGTCGCCGTCCCGAGACCGGCCCCCCCACCCACCAGGGCGCATGCGCCACCTAGCGGCTGTCGACGCCCTCTGAGACCGGCCCCCCACCCACCAGGGCGCATGCGCCATCTGGAGGCGAAGGCTTCGGCGCCGTGGCTGCGCTGTGCGCATGCGCCGCGGGCTCTGGCTTCGGGGCTGCTGCTGCCGGCCTCGGGTCTGCCGGGTGCGGCTGGCGGCGGTTCCTCTTGGAGAGGTGGAGCCGGGTTCCGGAGGGTCACTGCGGACAGTGCCTTGCGAAGATGGGGTCGGCCGGCGGCAGGTCTGCCTCCTGACAGGGCCAACCCCGGCCTTCGAGGACCCCGAACGGTCACTCTCGGAGGAGGGAGCTGGGCCCCTGGCGCGGTGGTGGGAGAAACCTTTGCTGCGGGAGGCCGGCCCGGAGGGGCCCAGGCCAGCGAGCCGGGAGGGACGGAGCCTGGGGTCACCGGAGAGTCCCGGCGCGGCCTGTGACCCGGCGCGGAGACTGACCGCCAGCACGGCCGACAGCGGACGCGGAGGCTGACCGCCAGCACGGCCAGCAGAGGACGCGGAGGCTGACCGCCAGCACGGCCAGCAGAGGACGCGGAGGCTGACCGCCAGCACCGCCGACAGCAGACAAAGAGACTGACCACCAGCACGGCCGACAGCGGACACGGAGGCTGACCGCCAGCACGGCCGACAGCGGACGCGGAGACTGACCGCCAGCACGGCCGGCAGCGGACGCGGAGACTGACCGCCAGCACCGCCGACAGCGGACGCGGAGACTGACCGCCAGCACGGCCGACAGCGGACGCGGAGGCTGACCACCAGCACGGCCAGCAGAGGACGCGGAGGCTGACCGTCCCCACGGCCGACAGCGGACGCGGAGGCTGACCACCAGCACCGCCAACAGCGGACACGGAGGCTGACCGCCAGCACCGCCGACAGCGGACGCGGAGGCTGACCACCAGCACGGCCAGCAGAGGACGCGGAGGCTGACCGCCCCCACGGCCGACAGCGGACGCGGAGGCTGACCACCAGCACCGCCAACAGCGGACACGGAGGCTGACCGCCAGCACGGCCGACAGCGGACACGGAGGCTGACCACCAGCACGGCCAACAGCAGACACGGAGGCTGACCACCAGCACCGCCGACAGCGAACGCGGAGGCTGACCGCCAGCACCGCCGACAGCGGACAAAGAGACTGACCACCAGCACGGCCGACAGCGGACGCGGAGGCTGACCGCCAGCACCGCCGACAGCGAACGCGGAGGCTGACCGCCAGCACCGCCGACAGCGGACAAAGAGACTGACCGCCAGCACGGCTGGCAGCGGACGCGGAGACTGACCACCAGCACGGCCGGCAGAGGACGCAGAGGCTGACCGCCAGCACGGCCAGCAGCGGACGCGGAGACTGACCGCCAGCACCGCCGACAGCAGGCGCGGAAATGACCGCCAGCACGGCTGGCAGCGGACGCGGAGACTGACTGCCAGCACAGCCGGCAGTGGGCGCGGAGACTGCCAGCACCACCGATAGTGGACGCGGAGACTGACCGCCAGTACGGCCGGCAGCGGACGCGGAGACTGACCGCCAGCACCGCCGACAGCAGGCGCGGAACTGACCGCCAGCACGGCTGGCAGCGGACGCGAAGGCTGACCGCCAGCACCGCCGACAGCGGACAAAGAGACTGACTGCCAGCACGGCCGACAGCGGGCGCGGAGACTGACCGCCAGCACCGCCGACAGCAGACACGGAGACTGACCGCCAGCACGGCCGGCAGCGGACGCGGAGACTGACCGCCAGCACCGCCGACAGCAGGCGCGGAACTGACCGCCAGCACGGCTGGCAGCGGACGCGAAGGCTGACCGCCAGCACCGCCGACAGCGGACAAAGAGACTGACTGCCAGCACGGCCGACAGCGGGCGCGGAGACTGACCGCCAGCACCGCCGACAGCAGACACGGAGACTGACCGCCAGCACGGCCGGCAGCGGACGCGGAGACTGACCGCCAGCACCGCCGACAGCGGACGCGGAGACTGACCGCCAGCACGGCCGGCAGCGGACGCGGGGACTGACCGCCAGCACCGCCGACAGCGGACGCGGAGACTGACCGCCAGCACCGCCGGCAGCGGGCGCGGAGACTGACCGCCAGCACCGCCGACAGCGGGTACGGAGACTGACCGCCAGCACGGCCGACAGCAGACACGGAGACTGACCGCCAGCACGGCCGGCAGCGAACGCGGAGGCTGACCGCCAGCACCGCCAGCAGCGGACACGGAGGCTGACCGCCAGCACGGCTGGCAGTGGGCACGGAACTGAACCAACCTCTCTCCGTGACCCGAACAGTTAAAAAAAAAATCTCTTCCAGGTCTTGCTTATGTAAGGCGATGGTTTTTCAGCAACTTGTACATTTTGGAAAAAGAAGCAAGTTTTAACATGCCTTGACCTGATAGAGAAACTAAGTTCACTTCCCACACATTGCTTTACAACAGTAAATATATATGTAAAAATATGAGGTCTCAAATTCCCTGTAACCTGATCATTTGTTAAAGAACTTTGATAGTTCTATCAAAAGCTAGATAGAGCTAGCAGTTCTTGAAGCCCCACACGTGGACTCGGTGTAGTTTTAGCTATTCCTGCACACCAAATCTACTCAGATCTTGTGACTTCAAACACTGTGAGCGCTGTAAAGTAACACTTCTTTTCATGGTGAGATACATCCTCAAAAGCAAAAATCACATGGTACCTTTCACATAGATCAAACTGAAAAGTGTTGAAAATTGGGAATAATTGTGATAGAGTATCTTTTAGATACATATAGGATGTAACCATACGGCATTTATGTTTTGCTTTGAAATAATTCATTTAGGGATGAGTAGTGGTATAAATGAAACAAAATTGGCCATGAATTAATAGTTGTTGGAGATAGGTACTGGAAATGTAGTGGTCCATTCTACTATTCTATTTTTTGTATATGTTTGAAATTTTCCACAATAAATAGATTTTTTTAAGTGTGTTGAAGTTGGAAAATGCTATTTTCTTTATTTAAAAAGTCTTCATAATATTATATGTTACTTCTAATATTTGGGAAAGTTAAACCTAGGTACATGCTACAGTGTTCTCCAAGCTGTCGATCTAGTGCTATCTCTTAATGCTGAAGAAATTCTAAAATGACACATCCGTCTAGACCACCCTGCAAATGAGCTTTGCATTAAATTTGTAGTATTCACTAAGCATTACCACCCTTAGACCAGGCAAGTGGGGTCCCTATCCTGGGCTCCATGCTATAAAGGACCCTACATATCACAAATACACACATGTTAATTTATTAAAAACACCTGGGTGCCTATGTCACTCATGATCTGCTGCTGAACACTGACATAACCTCTTAACCCTAAATATCTTTTCCCATGATCAATATCTTCACACGCGAGGAAATGCTTTTTCACATCTCTTGCCTTATGTCCTCAAAACGAAAGATGGACCTCAAATGTTGTTAAACCTTGTGGTGTGGTTGCTGATATCAGAAATAGACTGGTTTGAAGTTCAGGCAGAATTTGAGCAGAAGTGCTGAGATAAGACAGAAATAAATTAGTTGTCTTGTCAAATATTTCCTCTCAGCTTGAATGATTTTTGCATAACAACCATTGTTTCCTAGTAGTGTCACAATAGTTGCATGTAGTGCACTGACCCCCACATATAGTCCCTTCTCTGATCCCATAAATATCAGGGGTAGGCCAGCCGTGAAGATAAATATTCTATGTATTTCAGGTATTTGTAATGTTCATAGGGCCAAAACACCATAAGCTGTAATTGCCTAGTGTTTTTAAGTTGTGGGACTTTATAGTAAATAGTGTTTACGGTGACTAAATTCAGAGGAGATGATGTAGTACAGGAAGAATATAAGTGGTGTCAGCCAGCCTCTGTCCTCTTCCCTAGATTCATCTTCCTCTTAGGATGTCTCTCTAATTACACCTGTCAACAGTGTTTCCAGGAAATGCTGTTGCTCCCCAGTAAACTGGCCCAAGCATGTACCTTATAGTCCAAAACACACCTGGGCTGTATAAACATAACTCAATAAGCAGTAGCAAACAAGAGAGGGGAAATAACATAAACCTAGATTCTCTGGTTTCCAAAATGTGGGTTGTCTCCAAGATTTGAAGGCCCACTTCCTTAGGCAAGGCGCCCAGAGAACTTCCCCTCAAGTCTGATCTCCCATTTCCAGTTCTGGGTTCTCAGCCTAGAGCATATTAGTCAGCATTTAGTCACAAGCACCATTTCCTCATTACTTCATTTGAAACCAGTTCTACTCCAGAAGAGTTGGCTATAAAGTAAGACACATTTTTTCAATTATTTTCCTTATAATTTTACAAATATTCCTTCGCTTGTTTCCAAGCAGAGATGCTCCTAAAAACCTCTCCTATTTCCAGCTAATACCTTCAAGGAGGAGTGTCCTGTGCCAGGTGAAGTAACCCTTCTCTGCACTCATCTTGTACTTGACACTAACAAATGACAAAAGAGCTGAGCTCTATTAAAAGGGAGAAGAAAAACAGGCAGATCCCTGATGTCTGATGTTCTCCTTTCCCCCACTTAACAGCACCATATTGAAAGGAAAAGTTTTATGCAAAACAGAAAGAAAAGCAAAAGCTTAGCAGATGGTACCAAGCAGGCCAGTATGCCAGGGCCAGGAAGGGGAAACACATTAATCAAATTGCAATATTCAAACATCACTCTCCACGCACACCTTCAGCTCAGGGTAGCTTGCCAGGTGCACCTTTCTTCACTCCCCAATGCACCTGGAATAGACTGCCTATTCCCTGCTGCAGCAGCATCTCTTCCTTCAGAATGAGACATACTTTCCAGGGGCTCCCTTGCCTTCTTGTCTGTGTTAGTTAGTTCACGTGCCAACTAAGCAAGGTTATGATATCCAGTTGTTTGGTCAAGCAAGCATTGGCTTGATGGTTACTGTGAGGGTAGGTTGTGGGTTTAAATCATCAGTAAATTGATTGCATCTAGGGCTGATTACATCTACAATCAACTAAGGAGTTTGCCTTCAACAGTGAGAGAAGTCTCACCCAAGTTGAAGGCCTTAAAGGGAGAACTGATGATTTCAGGGGTGGAGGGAATAATTTCCATCTCTATTTCAGACAGCCAGCTTCTCCTGGGAATTAATTGAAAACCTTCATTGGAGTTCCCAGGATGCAGCCTGTGCTGTGGAATTAGGACTTGCCCCTCCCCACCGTCGTGTAAGCCAATTCCTAAAATAAATTTCATAATATTTGTATTTTACATATACCTTTGTCTTTGGATGAAGCACAAAAACACCTGAGAAGTTCTTCAGGGATTTTCACTGCTGGTGACCACAGGGAAACCAATAGGAGTTTCAAAAATAAAAAAGGAGAAATTGCTTAATTACTGAAAACTACACAGGTGATGATGGGAACATAGAATGCAAAGATGCTTCTCATTAATGTTAAAGAGGAAAGGCAGAAGACGAAATGGAAAATACATTAAAAATACAAATATTCAAAACATGTATGCAAATGAACAATAATCAAAAGAAAACATGGAAGAATGAATAAATGTATATATATCAGGGTGATGTGATGGTTTGGAACTGTATGTACCCCCAAATAGTATGTTCTTAAAGTTAGTCCATTCCTGTGGATGTGGACCCGTTGTGGGTAGGATCTTTTGGTGAGTGGGATCTTACCTTAAGATGGGGCCCAGCTCATTCCGAGTAGGTCTCAATCCTCTTACTGGTGTCCTTTATAAGAGAAAGAATGTCACAGAAGCAAGAAACCCTGTCGAGGAGGGAGGGACCAGCAGACATGGCCATGTGCCTTGCCACGTGTCAGAGGCGTCCAGGATTGCTGCAGCCAGTTTTGGGGAAGAAAGCATCGCCTAGATGATACCTTGATTTGGACATTTTTCTCAGTCTCAAAACTGTAAGCTTGTAGGGCTAATTAATTCCCATTGTTTAAGCCAATGCATTTCATGGTATCTGCTTTGCATAGCCTAGAAAACAAAGGGAATTATTTGTTATTATATTTAACATTTATTTTAATGTAAAATTTAAAATTTACTTTAATGTAAAAATTTATTATGTAAAGAGTAATGGTTGTTTTGATTTTAGTATAAATGTAACTGGGCTTAATGTTTCTTAACATCTTCCATTAACTCCTCTCTCTTTCACTTCCTCAGGCACTAGATATTGGGCACCTATTACAGTGAAAAGACTATCTCTGCTCTTAAGAAATTCGCAATCTAATACAGATTCATGACGAGATGACAATTATAACAATAGTGTGCCTAGAAGATGACCTGGCATATAGTTGGTGCCCAATACACTTTTGTTAAATGGGTAAATTAATGAATCAAGGTTTGTTCCAGAAAGATAACACCAAAGAAATTCAATTTGTGCTTTTTCATTTTCTTTTTTTTCCCCCCACAAAGAAAGTGACAAGAAACTGCCTGGATTCAATTAGCACAATGGTTTTCGGGTCTATGGGGCAGTGGAATCCCCAGCAACGTGCGAAAATCAGTGCTTCTGGGGCTGCCCCTGAGGAAGATGATAGTGAACACCGGAAAGACCAGAGCACTAGCGACTGTGATCACAGGAGCCCAAGCAAGAGGCACCCTTTGTTGAGCTTAGAATGGGGAGTGTGGGCTAGGTCTCCTCCAAAGTCCAGTGCAGCCTGGGCATGGACCTGAGACACAAGGGGTTATTACCAGGTGCTGAACTTCTGCACATCATGTAACACCAGATTTCAGCAGTAACATGTACGAGTAAAAAGCATAGTTCCTGAGATTCTTGGACATTCGTGGAGAAGGAGGGCCCCTTGCTTGTTTACTTACTTAACAAATACTTATTGAATACATGTATTGAGGTAGTCCCTGTTCTAAACCCTGGGGATACAATAGTGAATGAGACCAATCACTTCACTACTCCACTTGGTGCAGGAAGACAGACCATAAGCACACGAATAAATGAGATCCTTTCAAATACTCTGATATATGTTATGAAGTGGAATTAGGGTACAGTGTGGTGAGAAGAGGGCCTTTCTTATCTACAGTAGTTAAAATGTTACTTCATCAGAAGTGAGGAACAGACAATGAGCAGACACCTGAAGGAGCCAAAGGAAATAGCCTTGCAAAGGTCTGGAAATAATGTTGAAAGATCAATGAAAGCAAAGGCCTAGAGGTAGCAATGAGCTTGATTTTTTCAAGTAAATGGAAAGAAGGCCAGTACAGCTGGAAAGCAGTTACCAAATGGAAGCTGGAGTTGAGAATGGAGTTGGAAATGGAGCTGGAATGGAAGTTGGAAGATGGAGATGAAATCAGAGTCAAGAGAAGGGTAGAAGTGTAGATAGACTGGTGTAGCTTAAGTGCTATAGGAAGCCAATGGAGGGTTTTAGGTCAACAAAGTGATATGATCTGATTTATGTTTTTAAAAGATCACGTTGACTACTTTGTGAAAAGGGATTGTAGGGAGACAACAACTGGGAGGCCAGTTAAAAGGCTGATGTAATTTTCCTGACGGGGGAAGACGGTGGCAGGGATTAGATGAGAAGAGTGGAAATGGTAAAAAGTGACTGGGTTCAAGATCTACTTCAAAGGTAAAGTGGTCAGAGCTTACTGATGGGTTGCAAGTGGGGTGTGAAGGAAAGAAAGGAGTCAAGAATGATCCTAAAATCTGGGCCTGAGAAACTGACTGCGTAATGGTTTCCCAGAGAGTGAAAAGACATGGAAAGGAGCTGGTTTGGAGAAAAGGAGGAGACCTCAATGACTCTGTTTTGAACATAAGTTTGAGATGTATATTGGAAATCCAAATGGAAATGTCTGACAGGCAATTGAATATATGACTCTGGAGCTCAGGACAGAGGTTGGGCTGAAGACATAAATTTGAAGATCATCAGTATATACCGATAAGACTTAATGAACTCTCATAGGGAGAGAGAAGATTGAGAGAAACAGAGGCTGTTGAGCAGAGGAGAAAGCCCTGGACACTCCAGCATTTTGAGATCAGGAGAAAAGAATGAGCCAGCAAAGGAGACAATGAGTAACAGTAAGTTAGAGGAATTGCCAAGAAAGAAAGATAACATGGAAGTGGCCAATGGATGACAACTACTAAGTGTTGACCATTGGAGTTCGCAGGATAGAGGTGGCCTTGCCAAGGGTTGATTCTTTGAGATGATGGAGATATGAACCTGATTGGAGCGGGTTGAAGAAAGAAGCAGAAGTGGAGACTGCTACTAGAGGCAACTCATTTGAAACATTTGTCAGAAATGAAGCAATGAAATAGTCAGGTATTGAAGGCTGACAAGGGGTAAAAGGATGGACTGTTAAATGAGCAGTAATAGAGCATGCTTGGGTGCCATAGGGGAAGAGCCAAAGAGGGGGGAGAAGGGAGATAATTGTGGAAATGTAGTCCTTGAAAAAAGGAAAGGTATGGGATCCAGAATAAAAGTGGAGATTTAAGAGGATATCTCTAGATTTCCATCTAATAAGTCTAATAGAGTCTGGATCAATTTATTGGAAAAACAAGAACTATTACTGTATCTGTAACTTTAGTTCTGCATATTATAGCAACATTTATATATTATCTCATTGCATCCTCACATCATGGATGAGGCCAATATTATTATTATCCTAATTTTACAAGTAAGAAAATATGCTCCAGGAGGTTAAATAAGTTTCCCATGGTCACACAACTAATAAGTGGCAAATTACTGTTAACTTTATGCTACAACTGAAGCATAGAAAAAGTGTTATGGATGGTGTGAAGTTACACTCAAGGAACAGAACAAGGCAAAAGAAGGGGTGTGGTCAACGATGAGACTTAGACGTATCCGCCCAGGACTTAAATATATAAATATTTAACTCATAAAGCTTCCTTCATTAGTTTCCACATTCATTCCATAAAGAAGCCCCTTTGTTACCATCTCCAAAACCCAGGTGCTCTAAATGGGTATGGATCCCTTAAAAGTTTCCAGGAAAAATATTTACATCTTACGTTTTAAAAGAAGGCTTTCTCATCTCCTCACAGTCACTCCTGAAACATGCAAGAAAAATAATTGTTCAAAAACTCAGACTTTAGTCAAAATCTAGGACTGCCCCACCCTAAACAGGACATCTGGTCATTGTATTAAAACACAGTGCCTTTTTCCAGGTACAAGGAAACAGACAACCAAATTCAACCTAGAGCCATAGCTATAACGCACTCTTCAAAACCCTCAAGGAAGACCACTCAGTTCTGATTAACTATTTGCAGGGAAGCAACTGGATTGGACCAAAATGGCTGTATCAAAAATAAAATGTCCGTTCTAGCCTTAAAATAACCACCCCATGACATCAGCCTTGATATACTTTTCTTTACAATGTTTCAAGGAAAAACTAACCAGTTTTTTTTTCACTTAGGTACAAACACATATGCTATTTTTTCTTCCCACTTCCCACATGCCAACTAAAACCATATTAGTTTATTCAAAGCTATCTTCAAATATATATTCTCCGATAAAGGAAAGTTGCCAATCATTACTTTCTGTATTCTCTCCATTATGTTTCTTTTTTCCTCTATATTCACTGGTGCATACTTTGAAAAAGCTACATGGTATTCCTCCCGGCATCACCCATGTTTCTCTCTCACACAAACACATATTTCTTGGTGGTAGTGGAGAAGGTTCATCCTTCTTCACGCTTTTTATTTTTATTAGAGAAGTTGTAAGTTTACAGAACGATCATGCCAAAGATATGGAATTACCAAATACCCACCCCCATTTTTAATTAATGTGATACCTTTGTTACAATGAACGAGAGGATAGTATTGTAATTACACTATTAACTATAGTCCATAGTTTACATTACCGTGCACTGTTGGAGTTGTATAGCCCTGTGGCTGTTTGTCTTTTAAATTTTTATTCTAGCAACATATATGGCATCTAAAATCTCCCTTTTTAGCCACATTCAGATACGTAATTCACTGGTGTTATTGCTTTGAAATGTTGTCTTAACATTGCCACTATACATGACCAAAACTTTTGCATCACCCCAAGTAGATACTCTGCAACAATTAAGAATTAACTTCCCACTCCCTGCCCCCATCCAAGTCCGTAGTATGTGTACTCTAGTTTCTGACCATGAATTAGCTTATAATAATTTCAAAGCCATGTAGTGAAATAGCAGAAGAAAGTTCCGTATTATCAATGGTTACTTTAAATGTAAGTGGAGTAAACTCTCTGGTCAAAAGATAGAGACTGGCAGAAAGGATGTAAAAAAAAAAAAAGCATGCCCAACTCTATGTTCTCTACAAGATCACCATAAATTTAAAGACACAAGTTGGGTGATAGCGAAAAAATGAAAAAATATATACCATGCAAATAGTAACCAAAAGACAGCTAGGGTAGCTATACTAAAATCAGAAAAAATAGACTGTTTTGAGGGATGAAAAGGTCACCGTTTACCACTAAAGGTGTCAAATCAACAAGACCTAAAAGGCTTATGAATATATGTGCAGAACCCCAAAATACATGAAGGAAATATAAACATACTTGAAGGGATAAACAGTATCTCTATATTAATAGTAGGAAATTTCAGTACATCACTTTTGATAACGAATAGAACACAGATGGAAGATCAATAAGAAAACAGAAGATTTGAATAATACTAGAAACCAACTAGACCTAACAGACTTCAACCAACAGCAGCAGGGTACACATTACTCTCTGATGCGCGTGTATCATTCTCCAGGATAAATCATATTTTAGGTTACAAAACAAGTCTCAGTAAATTTAAAAATATTAAAATCATACAATGTATCTCGTCTAACCACAATAGAATGAAACTGGTAATAAATAACAGAAGGAGAACTGGAAAATTCACAATCTACTTGGGCCTCTCTTGTATGCAACATGTTGCTTTTCTCTTGCAGATTTCAGAACTCTGCCCTTGTCCTTTGCATTTGATGTTGTGATCAGTACATGACAGGGTATGTATTTCTTCATGTTTATCCTGTTTGGGGCACTCTGGCTTCTTGGATGTGCACAGCCACATTTTTGTAAGTTTGGGAAGTTCTTTGTCATAATTTCTCGGACCATTCCTTCTGCCGCTTTCTCTCTTTCTTCTTCAGAGCCTCCCATAATACAGCTGTTGTTGTGTTTGATGGTGTCCAGTGGTGTCTTAGGCTGTTTTCAGTTTTTGTTTTTTTTTTTTTAACATGGGCAGGCACCGGGAATCGAACCCGGGTCCTCTGGCATGGCAGGTAAGCGTCCTTGCCTGCTGAGCCACCGTGGCCTGCCCTGTTTTCAGTTTTGATATGTCGTTTTCTTTCTATCTCAGCCTGACTCATTTCAGGTGTCCTGTCTCCAAGCTCACTGATTCTTTATTCTGCCGGCTCCAGGCTGCTCTCGAAGCCTTCCTGGGCACTTTTCATTTTAGCTGTTGTGGCCATCAACTTCCCTAGTTCTGCTTAGCTCCTTTCACATGCTTAGCTCTTCACTAAGACTCTCCTAAGGCTCACTGATTGTTTCCCTGATATCCGTTAGCTCTTTCTCAGGATTTCCCTTCATCTCTGAGCATTTTTTAGAAGAATCTTTTAAGGCTGTGCTCGGTGTGTCCACGCTCTGGCCTTCCTTCGCGTTTCGGGCCTCTGTCCTCTTCCTGTGGAAGGGCCCTTCCTGTTTCTTTGTTTTGTACTCTGGAGTTGCACAGTGAGCATTTTAGTATTTTAAAATGCTAACTCTGGGATTTATTCCCTGAGACGTCTGTTTCTTGATTTTATAACCAGCCAGTATAAGACAGAGGTTTTCTCGCGCTCCAGCCCCCCAGTTCAGGAAGGTCTGCCCGCCGTGAGCCCAGCGCACAGGGTTTTCCCCATCCTCCACAGCCTCTGCCTTGCCCTGCACTTGGCTTGTCAGATACTTTGTTGTACCCCTGTTTATAGGAGCTTGATTGTCTCCTCTGTTTCCAGGAGACAGACTTCCCTCTCCTGGATATTTGCAGTGGACAGTCCTTGGCTTGGAAACTTTCCTCCTCTATCGTTTTTTATGCTCCTTTTGTTGTCTTAAGATGCTTTTCCCTAGAAGGAAAATTCTGGGAGGAGGGACAAACCAGAGAGAACTCTTCCAAGTCTGTCTTCCCACCTGAAACCAGGCCAGAGAGTCCTGAAGAGGTGCAGTCTAGCTCTAAAGGTCCTGGGGGAAGCAGGAGGTGCTGAGAGCTTCTCTGACAGCTCCCCAAAGCTGAACTTTCCTGGCCTGTCCGGCAAATGTGGCCCTTCAGCCAACTGTCCTCCACAGCCCTGAGGAAGTGCAGTGTCCGCATGCTGTCCCCCCATCACCCCTGCCCCCTGCCCTGGAATGGAGGTGACGGCAGGCAGCCACCCCCTCACCCAGCCACGTTGGAGCATGGGCCACCCTCAGTTTCTGACGCCCATGATGCGAAGTCACTAATCCAAAGCTGTAGTCAGTGCCTGGCTGTGCCCACCCCTGGTCTTGGAAAGGAGGATTTTTCTGTCCCTTTCGGTCTCCACCAAGCTAGCCTGGGGCTGGACTCCCGGTGACCTGCTGCAAGGTGGGGTAGGTGCTGGGGGGCCCCACTGGAGAGAGAAACTTGCTGCTCTTTATAGCAATTTTCCAGCCTCTCTCTTCCACTCTTCCCTGGATGCTATGCAGGGTTTTTCTAGCCTCCAGAATCTCAAAATCGGTGGTTCAGACAGTCTCTGCCGGTTTATCAGTGTTTTGCTGGAAGGACTGAATTCTGTTGCTTCCTCTCTCTGCCGCCTTTCCACCACCCCAGGGACTTTATGGAGAAGATTTTAAAGGCTTAATTCATGTCGATGGCTCACAATTTTTATCTGCTCCATGATGAGAATGCTTCATTGGCATTTGATTTCACTGGAGTTTTTTTCCCACATTCTTCTTATCTCTTTTTTTTAGTTTTTTAGTTTTTTTAGCTCCTTTTTTTTTTTTTTTTAATTATTTACTCTATTTAAAATAAAGTGAGTTTTCCCCAGACCGGCTATTTGCTGGAGGTTTGTGTGAGGCAGGCCAAAGCTGTATCCAAGCGAGCAGGAATCCTCATAACCCAGAGCCATATGTGTTAATCTGTTCCTTTAGGTTTTGCTTCTCTGCATCCTATACATGCCACCAGCACGGAGCTGTCGCGATGACGTCTTTGTCCTCCACCACTGACTGCCTCCTGTAAGGTAGGATTCATCTACGAGATCTCTTGGGCAAGTCCACTTCCTCAGCTTTTTCTCAGCATCAAGAAAAGTTCCCACCAACAGAGCCTCAGTGCACTGTTGCGAAAAAAAAAGGGGGGGGGGGCGGACAGTTACTCCCTTTTCACGGTTAGTTGTGAACTTAGGATAAATACAGTCCAGGCCTGTGTGCCTCTGCCTCCCAAATCTCTTTTTGACCTTTTCTGATTTGGGCAGCACTCCTTGCTATTTTCGTTTCAGATGTCCCCTGGGTTCATCATATTCAGCACTGGCATTACAGTTTCTCATACTCTGTTACTTTGGGGTAATTTCTAAATGGAAAGGCAGGAAAAAAGCTAACTTTTCTTCCTCATGTTAAAGCCCAAATCCCTTTCGAAGATCATTTTGCATTAATTCTGCCTGACATGTAACAGGCTTTTTCAATTCTGGACCCTTTTTAGTTCTGAGAAATGTTCTTTCCTTACTTCATTGATAATTTCCTCCCTTTTATTCTCACAGTCCTTTATTATAACTTTACTTAGAGCTAACCTCTATGTCTCAACTTTAATTTTCTTTTCCATTTTTATCCTTTTTTTTTTTTTTTGGCATGGCATTTTAGAAGACTCTCCCAGCTCAATTTTCCCACTTATCAATGGCATCTCAGCCCCACCATGGTCTACAACATAATTTTAATTTCCATGATTCTGATTGTTTCATAGTACCTTTCTCTTTTTTTATGGATGTGATGTGCTTTCAAGCAATTCTGAGGATATCACTTTTATTTAATTTATAGCTTTTATCTTTTCCATTAACTCATGTGTGTGTGTGTGTGTGTGTGTGTGTGTGTGTGTGTGTGTATAAGCTAGTTCTGTTTGTTGAATTTGGTATTCTCTTTCATGTCTTTGGTTTTCCTACAATGTTTGTTGATTCTTGGTTTTCTGTTCCTATTTGTAGGCATGAGTCAAGACTGAACTTTATTCACAGCCGCATGCATTTCCTCACTTCCGGTGGGGACTGTGTGCCTGGCAGTGAAGAAGTCTGGACTGCAGAAATCTGCTGGATGGGGCGGTGCACGGGTAGGCAGGCCATGTGGCAGCTTAACTTAGCATGGCTTCCCTGACCCCCTGGGCATTGACCTGTTCCACCTGACCTTAGTTTACTTTACAGCAGTGGCATGCTGGTAAATGTTTAACAACCAGCTCTGGAATGGAGGGAGGAAACCCTGATTTGCAGCATTTGCTGCTTTTCCATGGGATACATTCGGGCCAATTTCAAGGTAGCAACATTCCATCACTGAACAGGAAGTTGGTAAGAGATGTGTGCGATAGAATCCCCAGAGCTTGGCTTCAGCACAGCGCTACTCTGGGTCTGCCGTGAAAAAGAACTGCATTTGGGCTCTCAGATGAGTTCAAACAGTGGAGTTTCTTCCCATTACTGTAAGAGCTGGGGTGAGGAATGGGTAGGGCCTCAGGGGTATGGCTCAATTACGTATCCCTTTAGTTAACTGCTTGTGTACTTTGTTTCCTGTAAGGGTTTTGGGTTCGTCCCCTGTGCTAGAGTTTTCTGTCAATAGATTCTCATCTCTTTCATTCCTTTTTAAAATTCCTTACCATGTTGGTCTGCTGGGAGCATCCTTTCTTATTCTCCTGTACTGCTTTGATTTTATTTTTCTATTTATTTTCCATTTTGTGGGGATTTGGAAGAGAGGTAAACCAGAAGTCCACCTGTTTCATGCCTTAAATGGTTTTGAGTAGAAATCACTTCCCTTGTGGGGAAGCTCGCTCTTTTGGATGATAGTTTAACCAACTAAATGGGGCCACCGACTGCTGAGGTGTTTATGTGGATACTTGGGCAGCCTGACTGTGGTTGTCCGCCTTGCCACCTGGTCCCAACCTGAGGAACACACTGCTTTGTCCCTGGAGGCCACACCCACTGCTGGTCTGTAGAGGCAGGTGGATCCAGGTAAGCATTTTCCACTGGCCATGTGAGAAAGTCACCTAGATTTATTCAGAAGTAGTGTAGGGGACTGTCCCCAGATCTCTGGGGGACTTTTTGATTGATACTCCTTGGACCTTTATGAGTTGAACTGATTCCCCCCATTTTAGGCTGCTGGGCTGCCAAAAGCACTATACCAGAAATACGTTGTCTTTTAACAGTAGGAATTTTTTCTTTAACTTTTTTTATTGTATAGTATAACATATGTACAAAGCAAAGAAGTAAAAAAGCAATACTTCTCACAGCCCTCTTCAGCAAGTAATTACAGGACAGATCCCAGAGTTTGTCATGGGTTACCGTACGATCCTCTCAGGTTTTTCTTTCTAGCTGCTCCAGAATATAGGAGGCTAGAAGGAATAAATAATTTTTTTATCATCACAATCAACTTTTTCTTTTTTGTAAAAAATTACATATATACAAAGAAACAATACATTTCAAAGCACAACAATTACTTGTAGAACAGATTTCAGAGTTTGGTTTGGGTTACAATTCCACAATTTTAGGTTTCTACTTCTAGCTGCTCTAAGATACTAGAGACTAAAAGAAGTATCTAACAGTAGGAATTTATTAGTTCACAAGCTTGCAGTTCTGAGGCTGTGAAAATGTCCAAATTAAAACATCATCAAGGCAATGCTTTCTTACCAAAGGCCGGCTGAAATGAGGCTGGGCGCCTCTGTCACGCGGCAGGCACATGGCACCCGGGCGCCTCTGTCACGTGGCAGGCACATGGCACCCGGGCGCCTCTGTCACGTGGCAGGCACATGGCACCCGGGCGCCTCTGTCACGTGGCAGGCACATGGCACCCGGGCGCCTCTGTCACGTGGCAGGCACATGGTGGTGTCTGCTGGTCCTTCCCTCCTCTTCCATAATTCCTTCCTTTCAGCTTCTTATGTCTATGGCTTTCTTTCCTTTGTTTGAATTTCATTCCCTTAAAAAGGACTCAGTGTACAGACCAGCATCTGCCCCGAGTAAAGGGATCACACCGTAAGGTCCTGCTCAGCAATAGGTAGGGTCTTTTGGGTCCACACCCACAGGAATGGGTAAGAACATGCTTTTCTGGGGTCCTTACAGCTTCACCCTTCTCAGCCTGCGAAAGGTATGTTGACGTTCTAACCTCCACTGCCTCAGAATGGGACCTTGTTTGGAAATAGGATCATTGAGGTTGGCGTTAGTTAAGATGTCAGACTGGAGGAGGGTGGGCTCTTAATCCAGTATGACTGCTGCCCTTGTAAGAAAGAGAGAAGGAACTGACATGCGAGAGAGAGAATGCCTTGAGACGACGGAGGCAGAGTTTGGATGATGTGCCTACAAGCCAAGGATTGCCAAGGATTGCCAGCAAACCACCAGAAGCCGGAAACAAGCAAAGAAGGATATCGTTACACAGGTTTTAGAGGGAACATGCCTGCTAGCAACTTGATATTGGACTTCTAGCCTCTATACAGTGAGACAATGAATTTACCTTGCTTTAAGCCATTAACTGTGTGGTTAACTGTATGGCAGCCCTCGGAAACTAAAACAGACTCCAATACTTGGCAGCTCCTCTCTAACCAGGAGCAACTTCTACTTCAGTCAGGAAACATGGACAGGGGTGCACAGGGCAGAGTGAGTCTGCCCCTGGGGTAGCAACTCCAGGGCATTTCCCTTTAGGTTAACATTTATTAGGCACTTGCTGTATTCCAGGCACTGTTTTAAGCCTATACATGAGTTATGAGTTAATTCATTTAATTTTCATTCATGACAAGCTCTCGAGTAGGTTATTAGTCTCAGTTTAAAGATGCAGAAACTGAGGCACAGTCAATAAGTGGCTGAGGCAGGATTTAAATCCACGAAATCTAGTGACAGTAGTGCTGAACCAGTGGTGGGGTCATTTCCAGGCAGGGATGTGAGTAGGTGTGTCCTGAGTTCCTCTAATGGAACTTTCCCGAAGCACTGTGGAACAATCATCTTGCCCCAGTTCCCACATCCTTCCCAGATGTGCAGGGCACTTGTGGGCTCAGCAGACTATGTCTCAAGTCACAGCAAAGAGGCAGGTCTACAGAAATCCCATCTCCTTGTGACAGAATGTATTTTCCAAAAGAGGACAAAGCAATATCTCCTGTCATACATGTTCTTCTTCCAATGTGACTATAACACCCTCCCCATTAAGAAGTGTGTTTGTGTATGTTTGGGGGGGGTATATAGGTTTCCTCCCCTTGAATCTGGATAGAATTACGAGTATGGTGGAAATAGTGCTATATAGTTTGGGGGGGCGAGGTAATAAAAAAGTAATCCAACGTCCACCTGCTTTCTTGTGATTCTTGATCTTCAAACCCAACCACCACACCGTGAAGAAACCACATAGAGAGGAAGTGAGGCCTGAAGGCCCCCACCCCACTGAGCTCTCAGCCAACAGCTAGCACCAAACTGATAGCCATGAGAGCGAGCCATTTTAAAAGAGGACCCCAAGTCCTCGCAGAGTCCCTCAGCCAGTGAGATGTGAGTAACGAGGTGCATTCCTACTGAGCCCTGCCCAGATTGCTGATGCACGGGCAAAAGAAATGACTGTGGGTGTTTTAAGCCACTAGATTTTGGGGTAATCTGTTACACAGTGATAGATAACTAATATACTCCTGGATAGAAACTAAACAATCCAGTTTCAGGGCCATGGGGGGGCTTTCCCCTGGGGGTTCTGCTAATGATTAAATTTTCTCCACAACTTTAGCCAAACTGTTGAGCTGTCCAAAGACAGGAAGGGGATAAAGAGTATATTCGTGACCTTCCCTGATTTCAGTTTTGTTTTTTTTTTACTTTTAAATCTTCAATCTGTTTAGAATATATTTTAGTTAAAGGCATGGTATAGGGAATCCAACTTTATTTTTTTCTAGTTAGCATACAACTGTTCATTAAATTTTCTATCATTTTGTAATTGATTTAAAATATCATCTTTAAACCAGCGATGTAAAGGGCTTGCTATACTGAAAACTATTTTTAAAATTGCTGAAATAAATTAAAGAAAACCTAAATAAATGGAAAAACATCCCATGTTATGGATTGGAAAATGTGATATTGTTAAAATGTCAACACTACCCAAAGTGATTTACAAATTCCACGTAATCCCAGTAAAAATTCCAGCAAACTTTTTGCAGAAATGGAAAACCCGATCATCAATTCACATGGAATGGCAAGGGGCCCCAAATAGTCAAAAACCTTGAAAAACAAGAACAAATTTGGAGGTTGTTTCAAACTTTCAGTTGGTAGTTTCCAATTTCAAAAGTTACTACAAAGCTGTAACAATCTGGCAGGATGTTATGGTGGCCCATGACAAACTCTGGGATCTGTCCTGTAACCACTTATTGAAGAGTGCTTTGAAAACTATTGCTTTTTTGTTTCTTTGCTTTGGATATATGCTATACTATACAATAAAAAAAAAGTTAAAAAAAAAAAACACAAAAAACAGCATCTCCTAGGACATAAAGACCCAGTGCACTTTTTGGTTTTGGCTGGTTTTTCTTTCTCTTTTCTGCATGTGTTTTTGGTCTCGATCCACATGGCATCGGTGTGGGTACCAGCCTCGGTTTGGGGCCCAACAGCAGCAGCTTCTGATGTTCCACTGGCATCTACTGAGAGACGCGGAGAAAGCGTAACTTTCCGCTTGCTTGTTTTGTGAGTGTTTTGTTTGTTAGTGTCACCTTTTTCTTGGTGTGGATGCAGAGCACAAGGAAACCTTTCATATTGTTGGTGGAACCGTGAAGGGTACAGCTGCTGTGGAAGACAGTTTTGTAGTTCAGAAAGTTAGAGAATTACCACATGGCCCAGCAATTCCTCTTCTTCAAAAAGAATTGAAGAGGCCTCGAACAGAGTCCCACACACCCATAATGTTCCCAGCAGCGTCAGTCACAATAGCCAGAGGTGGAAGCAGCCCAGGTGCCCATCGACAAATGAGTGGACAAACAAAATGTGGTCCATACGTACAATGGATTAGTATTCGGCCCTCAAAAGGAATGAAGATCTGATACACGCTACAACGTGTATGAAACTTGAAGACATCTTGTTGAATGAGATAAGCCAGACACAAAAGGACAAAACTTGTATGACTATGCTCATATGAAATACCTAGAATAAGGAAATTCATACAGACAGTAAGTAGATTAGAGTAATACAGAGGCCAGGGTAGAGGGGAATGGGGAGTAATTACTTAATGGGTACAGAGTTTCTGTTTGGAGAGATGAAAAAGATTGGATAAATGGATGGTAGTACAATATTGTGAATGTAACCAATGTTACCGAATTGTACACATTCGAATGGTTAAAATGTGAAATACTGCATTGTATAAATGTTATCACAATAAAACTTTTTTTAAAAAATCACCTTTTTCATATGTTAAATTATTAAATTGGGGGGAGCGTACTTCAAATTTCTACTGTTGGAGAAGCGTGTCTGTGTAGACTGATGAGAGAACCCTATTATTACAAAGTTTACAGTGGGCTCACATAGATTTTAATATCAGAAACAAAAGAGCTCTTCCCTTGCAAGGCCTTTTATTAATGTTTATTCAGTGCTGTTCCCTGAAGCTGTCACACTGCATCAAGACATTGCTTCAACTAATTATTCCCCAACGTCATGCTGTGTCATAGGCCAAGAAAGCATTTCTATCTAGTTTTTCTCTTGTGTGCTCAGATGTGTTGTTGCATAAAGCATGCATGACAAGGCTAGAACAGATGCAACAATTAATAGAAAAATATGATATCAACTGTCAACCGTGTTTCACCTTTGGAAGATTTTATACTAAACCCCCTCTCCCAGTTTCAAGCAAGACAATACTGATATATTTCTCCAAAGGTTTTATTTGGAAAAATTAAATATAAATCTATACTAAATGAATTTCCTTAGTACATTTTTTAATTTAAAAAATCTTTATTAAAAATTACAAAATATGCCAGCTAATATAATAAGTAAAAGCTCAACATTAATATACTTGGCACACAGTTCAAAGCCGTGTACCTGAAAGCTTGCATTTTTCTCCTTGCAGTGTGGCAGTCACACTGAACACACTTAAAGACCAAAGGAAACCTCCCCGATTCCTCCAGGCCAAGCCACAACAGTGGTGAGGGACGTGGGCTGTGCAAACGGCCAGCTTCATTACAGTGGGTAATTCCTGCGGAATCTGGATCTGCAGAGCTAGATTTTTGTACCATAGCATTAGAATTCAAAGATAATTGGTAAAAAAAATTTTAAAACCTCCACAAGTCCCTGTGCTAAGCAGCTTAAGTGTTTAAGAGTAGTGATCTTTGGCAAACTGGATGAATTATAATGAAATGGAAATAGTGGGGCCAGTGACAATAAAAATGTGACCATAAACTCTGACCAGTTCTCAGTGTTTCTTTCTCTAAGAGGGTCTGAAGAAAGGTAACTATCAAGTTGGAATATTCTGGTAAAGAAAGTGGGCTGAATGAAAAAGCAGCCATTTGAAAGGCATTCATCTGACCATCATACTTTTTCTTTAATACAAATTTTTGGCAGGGCAAAAAAAATGAATTAGTAACAATTCATTTACATAAAATTATGTGAAATAAAATTATATGTAGAATGGGGACCAACAAATAAGAACCAATTTAAAGCCCCAAAATCTTGTCTTTGAATTAATTCATTCACAGGTTCAGAATCACACACCTCGACATAAAGAATGTAGCTATTCTTAACATGGAACATCATTTACAAAATAAATTCATTTCTCGCAGTTACTTTGGATACCCAGGGCCCATCCAACACACACACTGTGATGTCTCCTTACGGAGTCGGAGCTGCTGTCCTGCTCAGGCGGGTGGTGGTCCTTCCTTGCCCTGGAAGGAGGGGTCACACCAACTCGCAGTGTTTCCAGTCTGGGGCTCAAGGCAACAGTTCTGACGTGGGTCATACAACAGTGTCAGCACTTCCTCGGCCTCTTCCACAGCAGGTCTTCTTCACCGTGGGCACTCAAACGTCCTGAGGAATCCAGGTGGAGCTCAGTTAGCTGTTGACTGGGAGAAACAGTTGGTGGGTTAAACATATTTAACAGGTCTCAGGGATTAGAAGGAGAAGGTGGATTCATTTCTTTCCAATGGTGATGACCCTCGTTGGCAGGTGGTGGCAGTCAGGAGTTCAGATGGTAGTCCATCACTGCTGGACCCCACGCTGACCTCACAGTGGTCCATCATTGCTGGAACCCACGCTGACCACACAGTGGTCCATCACTGCTGGAACCCACACTGACCTCAGGTGGTCCATCACTGCTGACCTCACAGTGGTCCATCATTGCTGGAACCCATGCTGACCTCAGGTGGTCCATCACTGCAGAACTCATGCTGACCTCAGGTGGTCCCTCACTGCAGGAACCCACACTGACCTCAGGTGGTCCCTCACTGCAGGAACTCACACTGACCTCAGGTGATCCATCACTGCTGGAACCCACGCTGACCTCAGGTGGTCCATCGCTGCTGGAACCCACACTGACCTCAGGTGGTCCATCACTGCCGGTACCCACACTGACCTCAGGTGGTCTGTCACTACTGGAACCCATGTTGACCTCATGGTGGTCCATCACTGCTGGAACCCATGCTGACCTCAGGTGGTCCATCACTGCAGGAACCCACACTAACCTCACGGTGGTCCGTCACTACTGGAACCCATGTTGACCTCATGGTGGTCCATCACTGCTGGAACCCACACTGACCTCAGGTGGTCCATCACTGCTAGAACCCACGCTGACCTCAGGTGGTCCGTCACTACTGGAACCCATGTTGACCTCATGGGTTGACCTCAGGTGGTCCATCACTGCAGGACCCCATGCTGACCTCAGGTGGTCTATCACTGTTGGAACCCACGCTGACCTCAGATGGTCCATCACTGCAGGAACCCACACTAACCTCACGGTGGTCCGTCACTGCTGGAACCCACGCTGACCTCATGGTGGTCCATCACTGCCAATACCCATGCTGACCTCAGGTGGTCCGTCACTACTGGAACCCATGTTGACCTCATGGGTTGACCTCAGGTGGTCCAGCACTGCAGGATCCCATGCTGACCTCAGGTGGTCTATCACTGTTGGAACCCACGCTGACCTCAGATGGTCCATCACTGCAGGAACCCACACTAACCTCACAGTGGTCTGTCACTACTGGAACCCATGTTGACCTCAGGTGGTCCATCACTGAAGGAACCCATGCTAACCTCACAGTGGTCCATCACTACTGGAACCCATGTTGACCTCATGGTGGTCCATCACTGCTGGAACCTATGCTGACCTCAGATGGTCCATCACTGCTGGAACCATGTTGACCTCATGGTGGTCCATCACTGCTGGAACCCATGCTGACCTCAGGTGGTCCATCACTACTGGAACCCATGTTGACCTCATGGTGGTCCATCACTGCAGGAACCCATGCTGACCTCAGGTGGTCCATCACTGCTGGAACCCACGCTGACCTCATGTGGTCAACCTGGGATGCCCTCAGGCCATGGGAAGCTCAGCATCCTCCAGCTCCTCACTCTGTTGCCACCATCAGCTTGGCAGCATCTGTACCTCGGCCTCACTCATCTGACTGGGCTGATGGTTTCTCCAGTTGTGTTCAGGTAATTCAGGGATCAGTCTCACCTTTCCCCCTGAGATTTTTTTAATGAAAGTTTTGTTTATTGAAGCTGTACTTGATGGGCTGATAGGTCTTTTGCTTTGAGAATGGGATCTGGAGTTATCCAAGAGGCCCCACATCTTCTTCCAGAGGTAGAAAGGCATGGTGTAGGCAACAAAGTTGTTTGAAAGTCATTTCTATCTATCTGTTTCACCGAGGAATTCTGGCTTTTGGCAGCTTCTGCTTCTGTGCAGGCACTTTTTAGATATCTTTTAGTTGTCCGTCTTGAAGCCTTTCCCAGTGTACTCTCTAATGTTTCCTCAGTTTACCCTGAAGGACTAGTTGTTGGGCCTGGAAAATCTTGTATACTTACGTAACCCCCTTCGCTGTCTACCATAAAAATCATCCTCCATTTGGGTGCCTCTCCTTGTCCCACTGTTATCCCTTTACAGAACCAACTTAAATGGACACTCCTCTGGGGACATATTCCGAGTCTTTCCAAGAGGCGCTGATCGTGCTTTGATGAAAAAGTGAAAACGTCCTTTGGGACAACCTGGGTTTCCTCTGCCTGCTGGTTCTGCTCATGTTCCTTGTTTGCCCAGGTGTGAAGCGTTTTGGGAGTCAGGAGAGACCAACTGCGGGATGCTAAATGGAAATGGGATCAGAATTCTCAGGAAATGCCCACTCATCTGTTGATCAGGAGACTGGGGTCCTGGAGTGCCAAAGTCCAACATGTCTGCTCTGTGTTGTCAGTGGCAAGGCCAACGGCGGCTTTGTCTTCATTCCTGTTGTTTTTCTGAAGAACTGCTGCTGGGCGTCTCTGTCCTTTCTCTGCAGGTGCTTTTTAACTATAACCTGTCATTAGTCTTACTGTCCATGGTTCGTGGAGTGTGGGGATATGAATGCATAATATGTACATTGGCGCATCATGAATAGGTGCAGTCTGCTTTATTTGGAGACTGTTTTCTTTATCTTCTTGCTCCTCAGACTCAGATATCAGTAAAGTTGGCATTTCTCCACTGTTTACACATTTCTCTAGGGACTTCTGGCATGATCTGTTATCTTTGGACCCAATGGATCTTACTGTCTCACTACCAGCCTCATGTTATTCCTTCTGCCAGAGGGTGGAGGTGCTGCAAGGACTCTGAATCCAAGGCCACTGGACAAACATCTTAACTTCTATTGGTTTGAATTCTACCTGCTCCTCAGTTAATTAACTGATCTGATTCTGCCAAATTTAGGAGAATGACCACCAAATTTCATTTCAGTTTGGTGGAGTTTAGTTGTATTTAGGAGCTGTGTGATTAGTAGCACATCGATCCTTAGTTGGTGGCTTTGCAGAATCATGTCAGTGGGTTCATCTCCAGAAAGGAAACACCATATACAGCTTCTTTATCAGCAGTGCTTGAGGCTTCGACTACAGATCTTTAAGGTAAGATCTGTAGCTTACAGTTAGCTGAGACAATTCCATCCAATGACTGGAAAACTGCTGCTCTGAATATTTCACTTGTGAATGCTACCAAGTCAATGCATTGATCACACCAGATTTTGCACTTGATCATAGAGTGGGATTTTGCATGAACAGGGGTTGAGGACAGTTCTTTATGGACAATTGATAAATACAGTCTTCTTCTGATATTCCCTAAAACAGTAATTGGGTTTGCTTATTCTCTTTTGGTAACTGAATTATTATGATTATTATTATTTTGGGTTGCATGGCCCGAGAATGGAGACTGGGCCTCCCGTGTGGAAGGTCAGCCCTCTGCCGCTGAGCCACCTCTGCACCCTGGTAACGGGACTCTGATTGCTGGGCTGCTGCCTTCAGAACAGACGCAAAACTTACCTTCTTTATCAAACTCTTTAGAATCACGGTTGGACTGCCAAGGATCTTCCATTCGACTCCAAGGATGTTTCCCTGAGCACTGAAGAGTTCAACAAACTCATCTCTCTCCTGCTCGTTTTTTAATATTTCCACAGGGGGCCAGGGGCTTGGGAGGCACAGAATTTGGGGCTCCCACCAAGGAGAGAGACTGGCGCTGGGAAGCAGCAGCAGGACCAGAGCCTGGGGGTGGGAGGGGGAGGGCAGGGTGTCCTGCCCAACCGGCTCAGGCTCTCCTCGGCCCGGCCGCTCACCAGCTCCACCTGGGAACCACGGGGCGCCGGGCCTGGATGTGCTCCAGCATCCCTTGGGCGTGGTTGCATGGGCAACCTCCGCTGAGCCAAGTGCCCAGCTCCCGCCGTCCAGTAAAAACTATTACCTATTATACTAAAGTTTGCTGTAAAGGCCTCTTTCATGTGCCTTTTCTCAGAGTCAGGCCTATTTTTTAACATCTCAACCGAGGGAAACTGCTACAGGAGTTAATGGACCACCTCCACATTTACACTTTCCCACCACTGCAGCCTCAGGAAGGGAAATTCCTGTCACTTTCTGCACTGGATCTTTCAAGATTAAAGAGTACAGTTAGGGCACAGTGACATGGGACCAGCTCACCGTCAACACTGTTGAGCAAATGTAACCCACCTTCAGAACCAATAGAATGCCTACAGCAGTTTATAATTTATGGATCAATCCTTTATACAAGAAAAGCCATGTGTGTTAAAAAAAGGATTTATGTGTGTAAAAAATTAGCAAAAGTAAACAGATATAATTCAAGATTGCTTTACAAAAACTGGTGGGAAAAGGGAAACTGAGGAATAGAAATATGTTCATTTCCTTTTTTTTACCTAATAGAAGTCAATATAAACTGTTGCATTCTTGACTGCACATAATCATGTGTGTGTGTGTATACATTCATACACACACATTCGTTGTAAGTAACCATTAGTAGAATTAAAAGTAGGCTGTATCTCCTGTGTCCTGGAGCAGTTAGAAGGAAAAGTCTGAGATGATGGTTTGGGAGCCCATGACAAACTCTAGGATCTGTCCTGTAACTATTTGGTGAAGACGGCTGTGAAAACTATTGCTTTTTTATTTCTTTGCTTTGTATATATGTTCTGTGTTATACAATAAAAAAAGTTAAAAAAAAAAAAAAGTAGGCTATATATCTTGCACAATTTTAAAGGTAATTTTTTTTAAAAGACAGAAAAACTATAGAAAAAAACAAATTAAATGAAATATAAGAGGAAGGGAAAAAGAAGAAAATATAAAATAACAGAAGTAAGATCAAATGCATCTCTTCTGAAAGATGGCCGACTCGAGCAGCTCGAGCTCAGCCCTGCTCCAGGGAAAAGTCAGAGAAGGGACAGGAGGGCCACTCAGGCGGAAATTGGGAAATTCGGGAGCGTGGCTGCCCTGGTTGCAGAGGCTGAGGAATTGAGAGGCAGAAAGCTGGAGCCGGGCGCGGAGGCGCGGAGCCCAGGAGAGTGCAGGGACCGGAGGTGGGGACTAGGAAGAAAGCCAGGCCGTGTTCGTTGGTGCGCTACCAGTGACTCACCCCACACCCCACTTACCTGAACCCCATCACCCGCTCCCATTCCCCGTACTCCAGGCGCCTCCACCCCACCAGCCCCCAGGGACTGTAACTGCACCTCCTACTCCCACCCCAAGTGCAGCCAGGCCCACCTCTCCTGCACCCCTCCGGAGCACCACCTCCCCTCCCTGTTCCCTGCAGGCTGTTGCCAGCACACAAAGGCTGTAGGCACTGACCTCCATACCTAGGCTATCCCCGCCCCCACCAAGAGAGTCGCACAGCTTCACCCCACCCTCCCCGAGCTCAGCGCATCCCTTTACCGCTCTCCCAGGCTCACACATGCTCATGGGCCCCCAATCACGTCACTCAGCTCTGGGAACCGCGCATGCACACAGCCCTCAGCCTCACTTCCCAGCTCTGACAAAGTGCTGAGCTGCGCAGCTGGGTCATATCTGCCCCCAACCATGAAGGCATAATGCTGACCTGCTGCCACAGCTCTACACATATACAAAAAGGGCCCTGTGCCTTAGACCAGCACACACCAGAGTTATAACCCCCAGGCTGGTACACCCACAAAGGTACATCCTCCCCAGCCGATGGGCGCCCACGTTCACAAGCATCAGTGTAACATCCCCAACCAGCACCCACACCTGCCCTGAAACAAATCACTGTACTGAGGGCTCCACCCTGTGCCCAGCTCCCTGCTGCACAACCATACCGCAAACACAAGGTCTTAGACCACTGAATGAAATCAACTCCCAGAGCAAATCAATCAAGATATTTACAATAGACGAAGACAGCAGAAGATCACTAAGCATATCACAATGCAGACAGATATAGCCCTGCCTAATGACCAACTAAAACATCAGAGGAGACACAGACGTTACAACAACTAATCAAAGATCTTCATACAACTCTGTTCATAAAATAAGTAGGATAGCAAACGACATAAAGGAGATCAAGAAGACTGCAGAAGAGCACAAAGAGGAATTTGAAAGAACAGAAAAACAGTGGAAATCACAGAGATTACAGACTCTCTTGATCAAATAAAAAACATACTAGAGGCACACAATACCAGATGTGAAGAGACAGAAGAAAGAATAAGTGATACAGAGGACAGGATAATCAATGTCGAAGACTTAAAGCAGTAAATGGCAAAAAAAAAAAAAAAAAAGGAAAAAATTGAATGGGATTTCAGGGAAATGACAGGCAAAACAAAGTATGCAAATATAAGAATCATTGGTGGCCCAGAAGGAGAAGAGAGGAGTAAAGGGCTAGGAAGAACAGGTCAGAATATAATGGGGCAAAAATTCCCAACTCTCATAAAGGACATAAATATGCAAGTCAAATAAGCCCACAAAACTTCAAACAGAATAAATCCAAATTGGCCTTCCTCAAGGCACATAATAATCAATCTGCCAAATGTTGAAGAGAAGCAGAAAATCCGGAAAGTGTAAGAGAAAAACAATCTACTACATACAGGGGAAATCAAATAAAACTGACTTCAGACTACTTATCTAGCACTCAGGAGGCAAAAAGGCAGTGGTATGATATATTCAAGATCCTGAAAGAGAAAGACTTCCAGTCAAGAATTCTGTCCCCAGCCAAACTGTCCTTCAAAACTGAGGGAGAGATTAAAGTTTTCACAGACAAAGAAGTCCTGAAAGAATTTGTCAGCAAGAGACTGGCCTTACAAGAAATACTATGAGTTCTGCCAGCTGAAAAAAAAAGACAGGAGAGGGAGGTCTGGAGGAGGGCACAGAATTGATAGTACCACTAAGGGTAATTTAAATAATGCAAAGAGAAAGAGAGAAAAGAATATATAGATCTGGCAAATAAAATGAAAAAGACAAGATGGTGGAATCAAGAAATGCCTTTTCAGTAATAACTTTGAATGTTAACAGACTAAATTTACCAATTAAAAAATTGGCAGAATGGATTAAGAAACACAATCCAGCTATATGCTGCTTACAAGATACTCATCTTAGACACAAGGATACAAATAGATTGAAAGCGAAAGGATGGAAAAAGATTTTCCACCCAAGTTGTAACCAAAAGAAAGCTGGAGTAACTACACTAATATCAGACAAAACAAACTTTAAATGTAAAGACATCATAAGAGACAAGGAAGGACACTATATACTAATTAAAGGGTCAATTCGCCAAGAAGATACAACAACCATAAATGTTTATGCTCCCAATCAAGGAGCTCCAAAGTACATGAGACAGACTTTGGCAAAACTGTAGGGAGCAATAGATGTTTCAACAATAATAGTAGGAGACTTCAAAACACCACTCTCCTCTATAGGTAGAACAACCAGACAGGAGATCAACAAGGAAATCGAGATGTTAAATGATAAATGAATTAGATCTAACAGACATATATAGGTCATTGCACCCCAAAGCACAAGGATATACATTCTTCTCTAGGGCTCATGGAACATTCTCCAGGATGGATCATATGCTGGGGCACAAAACAGGTCTTCATAAATTTAAAAACCATAAATGTATTCAAAGCACTTTCTCTGATCACAATGGGATGAAGCTGGATCTCAATACCCACCAAAGAATGAAAATATTCACAAATATATGGAGATTAAATAACACACCCTTAAACAACCAGTGGGTCAAAGAAGAAATTGCTAGAAAAATCAGTAGCTATCTGGAGATGAATGAAAATGAGAATACAACTTATCAGAACTTATGGGATGTGGCAAAGGCTGTGCTGAGAGGGAAATTTATTGCCTTAAAATGCCTATATTAAAAAAAAAAACAAGAAAGAGCAAAAATTAAGGACCTGACTGCTCACCTGGAGGAACTTGAGAAAGAACAGCAAACTAACCCCAAAGCAAATAGGAGAAGAGAAATAACAAAGATTAAAGCAGAGATAAATGAATGGGAAAACAAAAGAACAATAGAAAGAATCAATAAAACCGAAAGTTGTTCTTTGAGAAAATCAATAAAATTGATGGGCCGCTAGCAAGACAAAGAGAAAAAGAGAGAGGATGCAAATAAACGAAATCAGAAATGAGAAGGGGTGCATTACCGTAGACCCTGAAGAAATAAAAGAAATCATAAGAGGATACCGTGAACAACTATACACCAACAAACTAGACAACTTAGATGAAATGGACAAATTCCTGGAGACACACAAACTACACTGACTCAGGAAGAAATAGATGTCTCAACAAACCAATTAAAAGTAAAGAGATTCAATCAGTCATCAAAAATCTTCTTACAAAGAAAAGCCCAGGGCCAGGTGGCTTAACAGGGAAATTTTATCAAACATTCCAGAAATAACTAACACCAATCCTGCTCAAAGTTTTCCAAAAAATTGAGGAAAAAGGAAGCTAATATCACTTTAATACCAAAATTAGGTAAAGATGCTATAAGAAAGGAAAACTACAGGCCAATCTCCCTAACGCATAGATGCAAAAATGCTCAATAAAGCATTAGCAAATCGAATCCAACAGCACATTAAAAGAATTATATACCATGACCAAGTGGGGTTTATACCAGGAAATCAAGGATAGTTCAACACAAGAATATCAATTAATATAATACAGCACATTAACAAAATAAAAGAGAAAAATCACATGATCATCTTGACTGATGATGAAAAAGCATTCAACAAAATTCAGCCTCCTTTTCTGATGAAAACACTCCAAAGGTAGGAATCAAAGGTAACTACCTCAATATGGTAAAGTGAATATATGAAAAACTGATAGCCAGCATCGTACGCAATGGAGCGAGACTGAAAGCTTTCCCCCTAAGATCAAGTACATGACAAGGATGCCCACTGTCACCACTATTATTCAACACTGTGCTAGAAGTTCTAGCTAGAGCAATCAGGCAGGACAAAGAAATAAAAGGCATCCAAATTGGAAAGGAAGAAGTGAAACTCTCATTATTTGCAGATGATATGACACTATACTTGGAAGATCCTGAGAAATCTACAGCAGAGTTACTTTAGCTAATAAACAAATTCAGCAAGGTAGCAGGATATAAAATTAATGTGCAAAAATTAGTAGCATTTCTATACACAAGCAATGGCATAGCTGAGGAGTCAGTTAAGGAAAAAATTCCATTCAAAATAGCAACTAAAAGAATCAAATAGGAATGAACTTAACTAGGGACGTAAAGGACTTGTACACAGAAAACTACATAACACTGCTAAAAGAAATCAAAAGAGGTCTAAATAAGTGGAAAGGCATTCCCTGCTCACGTATAGGAAGGCTAAATATAGTTAAGATGTCAATTCTACCCAAATTGATCTACAGATTCAACACAGTACCAATCAAAATTCCAACAACCTACTTTGAAGATTTGGAAAAGCTAACTACCAAATTCATCTGGAAGTGAGAGACCCCAAATAGCTAAAAACATCCTAAAAAAAGATGAACGAAGTGGGAGGATTAACACTCCTTGACTTTAAAACCTATTATAAGGCCACAGTGGTCAAAACAGCATGGTACTGGCACAAAGACAGAAGCACTGACCAATGAAATTGAATCGAGAGTGCAGAAACAGACCACCAAATCTATGGTCAACTGATTTTTGATAAGACCCCCAAATCCTCTGAACTGGGACAAAATAGCCTTTTCAATAATTGGGCATGGAAGAACTGGATATCAATAGCCAAGAGAATGAAAGCGGACCCCTATCTTATATCCTACACAAAAATTAACTCAAAGTGGATCAAATACCTAAATATAAGAACTAGCACCATAAAGCTTCTAGAAGAAAATGTAGGGAAGCATCTTCAAGACCTAGTAATATGAGGTAGTTTCCTACTTTACACCAAAGCACAAGCAACAAAGGAAAAAATAGATAAATGAGAACTCCTCAAAATCAAATGCTTCTGCACCCAAAAGTCTTCATCAAAAAGGTGAAGAGGCAGCCGAGTTAATGGGAGAAAATATTTGGAAATCACATATCAGATAAAGGTTTGATTTCCTGTGTACACAAAGAAATTATACAACTCAACAGAAGAGCAAGCAATCCAATTATAAAATGGTCTAAAGATATGAATAGGCATTTTTTTTGAAGAGCAAATACAGATGGCTCAAAAGCACATGAAGAGATGCTTATTTTCACGGGCTATAAAGGAAATGCAGATCAAGACTACAATGAGATACCACCTCACACCTACAAGATGGCTGCTATGACCACCTGGTTTGAACAAATTCTGCTACTTACTAGCTGCGTGATCTTACACAAGTTTTTTTAACCTCTCTTGGCCTTAGTTTCCTCATCTATAAACTAGCATAATCATAATCCCTATTTCATAAGATTACTGTCAGGATGAAATAAAGTCAGTGTATATGAAGTGCATAAAATAGTGCCTGGTACATGTCACATAAAATAAAGGTTAGTTATTATGGGTACATATGGAGCAGCATTCTTTTTAACAACTGTGTTATATTACATCCTGTGGATATATTGTATTTTTTCTGACCAGTTCCATATTGATAGACAACTAAATTGTTCTCAACATTGGCTATTGCAAACATATTGCAACATTTGTTACAGCTTTTAAAAATGCAGGCAATGTAAATGTCCAGAGTTATGGTGCACTGTACATCTTTAGGGTGAAATATCACATGACCAATAAAAATGACATTGTATAATATCTAATCATATGTGAAAATGTCCACATATATATTATTAGGTAGAGACCAAAATTTTTAACATTCACTGGATTTTTCTCATTATAAACATAATTTATATTATAGACATCTAGAAATGGTCAAAAAGGATAGAGAAACATAATAGTAATTAGGGATATGGGATATATGAATTTTTTCTTTATTCTTTTTATTTCTTTTTCTGGAGTTATGCAAATGTTCTCAAAGTGATCATGGTGATGAATACACAACTATGTGATGACATTGTGAGACACTGATTGTGTACTGTAGATGGACTGTATGTGTGTCCATCTACAGTAGAAGACTTCTCAATAAAAATACTTTTTTAAAAAAAGAAACATAATAATAATAATAAACCCCAATCCTACCATCCAGAGATAACCTTGTTTAACATGCTTTATATTTTACATAATCTTTTCTTCCCACCAATTCTTTTGTAAGTCACAGGGCTTGCCATCCTGTCTAAAAGTGGCAGGGAGGTGTGAACTGGGTTCTCAGATGTGGATTTAGCCATACATGATTTGTGTCAGTAGAGTTGTTTAGAGGAGGGACACCTACCTGCTTGGGCAAGAGGTATATTCCCAGAAGGGCTGAAAGCAACAACACAAACAGACATTTGTACACCGATGTTCACAGCAGCATTATTCACAATCACCAAAAGATGAAAACAAACCAAATGCCCATCAAGAGACAAGTGGATCAACAAAATGCAGTAATACATATGATGGACTATTATGCAGCAGTAAAACAAAATGATGTCCTGAAGCACGCGACAAGATGAATGAGCCTTGAGGATATAATGCTGAGTGAAATTAGTCAACATGAAAGGACAGATACTGTATGATCCCACTTTTATGACCAGCATAAAGGTATAATCAGAGACTTATAATACAGAATATAGGGGACTTAGAGATACATAGAAACTAGAAATGGGTGAAGCATTAGCTAATGAGGTTGAACTTCAATGTAAGGGAATATATAGGAGTGAAGGTGATTCTCTAGTGGGTCTAGAAGTAATACTACCACATTGAAGATGAACAAGATTGAAAGGGGTTGTATAGACCTACGTGTCCCACTGACTCACATTAGAAATACAGGTTCACATAAGAATTACTTCAAAGATATGATTCTTGTATAAAGAGTGTCTAAGTCCAGCGTACAGGGGAAAACCGCTATTGCATGCTATGAGCTATGTTCAAAAGGAAACCATCAGCACTACCACAGCAACAGCAGAGATAAATAATGGGGGGAGGGACAAGAGTTAAGAGGAGGTTTAGATGACCTATTTGGCAAGGGTGTATTTATTGGTTTTCTCTCTCTTGGGGACAATGAAATTATCTAAAATTGAGAGTGTTGATGGACTGTGGACTTTGGACCCTCTATGTGATGCCCGATGAATCCAGGTGGCTGAAGGATGCACTGACGGAACGTAGATTGGTGAACGATGGGGTATACTTATGAACGAAGGTTGTGCTGCTACAAAAAGGAACAATGTCGTGAGGCATGAAACGATGAGAATGAACATGTGGGACATTTGGTGAGACAAAATAAGCCAGAAACAAAAAAACAACAATGCTATGGTCACCTTTAAAAAATGCTTATAAGAAAACAGGGGACTAGATTGTAAGCTTTTAGAACAGACACATTAAGTTCACAGTGGTGATTATTATTTCTGGATTTTGAGAGGCTGTTTTTTATATATAACCTGATATTTAGAGATAAGAATGAAGCTGAACAGGTTGGGGTTAGAGTAATTGAGGACATAGGGGTAAGGAAGACAGTGTCTGTATTTTAGAACCACACATACTCTTTGAGACCAATGGAAGAAAGTTTTATTTGATCTGAAACTGACATTTTCTGTACTGCATAATCTAATTCAACCCATCTGTATAGCTCATTTGAGCAACTGAAACAAAGGTAGCACAGAATAAGAAAGAGGTCCTTTAATCCTGTATAGATTATTGTAATGCCTGGAAACATCCTAGAGTATATTAAGTTGATAATCAAAAAATATTGACAAAGTCCCTTGAGGGATTAGAGAAAGACTATGGAACTATTAAACCTCACCATCAGGGAATCCCCTGATACTCTGTCAAACCTTAGGGACACCCAAATCAATAGGCCATGCCCTCGATCATGAGGCTTACTCTTATGAAGCTCATGTAGGTAGCGGAGAAGCTTAGACTACCCATAGCCATGCCTAAGAGTTACTTCTGGAGGACCTCTGTTATTGCTCAGATGTGGCCTCAGTCTCTCTAAGCCTAACTTTGCAAGTGAAATCATTGCCCTCCCCCTATGTGGGACATAACATCCAGGGGTGACAGTCTCCTTGTCAACATGGAAGAGGACTCCCAGGGATGAATCCAGGCCTGGCACTGTGGGATCAACAATTCCATCCTGAACAAAAAGGGGAAGAAAAGTGTAATTAATAAAGTATCAGTGGGGGGACTTCCTGGAAGATGGCGGCTTAGTAAGACGCGCGGATCTTAGTTTCTTCTCCAGGACAGCTACTAGGGGAGTAGAAATGATACAGAAAGCGCCCAAAGCCACAACAGAGATAAAAAAGAAAGCGTAGCCCATCCTGGAACGGCTGGCTGGCTGAGAGAAGCAGCTCGGGTGAGATCGCCGAGGCGCGTGGGCCTCACCGGGCGGGGCGGCAAGCGGCCGGAGTTACTCCCTTCCCCCTTCCCGGGCCGGCTGGGAGAATTGGAGAGGCGGTCCCCCGGAAACCAAGGCGGCTGGCGCCCACACCACGCACAGCCCCCCGGACCAACTGAGAGAATTGGATCGGAAATCCCCAGGCCGCGGAGAACGGTGACGGGTGGGGGAGGCCCCTTTCAAACCCGTGACTCCCGGGGAACGTGCATTCTCCCGGGCGGGCCGCTGCCGCTGGCGCCGTCCCACCACGCTTGTCGCCCAGGGCCGACTAGGAAATTCGGACGGGCTCTTTCCCGGGCTGCGGTGACCAGCAACCCTCCCTGCGTTCGGACCCCGGGCCGGCTCAAGCCGCTTCGGCTAGCGAATCCCCCGGACAGCGAGAGTTTTCCAAAGTTTAAGGTCCCACAGCACCTTTTACTGGTGGGACCCGCTGACAAACGTGTGCCACGAGCGCCACCTACTGGGCAGGATAAGAAAAACAGAACCTAGAGATTTCACAGAAAAATCTTCCAAACTTTTGGATCCAATACCCAGGGAAATCTGTCTAAATGCGCAGACGCCAACAGAAGATAACGGATCACGCTCAAATAATTGAAAATATGGCCCAGTCAAAGGAACAAACCAATAGTTCAAATGAGATACAGGAGCTGAGACAACTAATGCTAAATATACGAACAGAAATGGAAAACCTCTACAAAAACGAAATCGATAAATTGAGGGAGAACATGAAGAAGACATGGGCTGAACATAAAGAAGAAATAGAAAAACTGAAAAAACAAATCACAGAACTTATGGAAGTGAAGGACAAAGTAGAAAAGATAGAAAAAACAATGGATACCTACAATGATAGATTCAAAGAGACAATGATAGAATTAGTGATTTGGAGGATGGAACATCTGAATGCCAAAAACAAACAGAAACTATCGGGAAAAGAATGGAAAAATTTGAACAGGGTATCAGGAAACTCAAGGACAATATGAAGCGCACAAATATACGTGTTGTGGGTGTCCCAGAAGGAGAAGAGAAGGGAAAAGGAGGAGAAAAACTAATGGAAGAAATTTTCACTGAAAATTTCCCAACTCTTATGAAAGACCTAAAATTACAGATCCAAGAAGTGCAGCGCACCCCAAAGAGATTAGACCCAAATAGGCGTTCTCCAAGACACTTACTAGTTAGAATGTCAGAGGTCAAAGAGAAAGAGAGGATCTTGAAAGCAGCAAGAGAAAAACAATCCGTCACATACAAGGGAAACCCAATAAGACTATGTGTAGATTTCTCAGCAGAAACCATGGAGGCTAGAAGACAGTGGGATGATATATTTAAATTACTAAAAGAGAAAAACTGCCAACCAAGACTCCTATATCCAGCAAAATTGTCCTTCAAAAATGAGGGAGAAATTAAACCATTCTCAGACAAAAAGTCACTGAGAGAATTTGTGACCAAGAGACCAGCTCTGCAAGAAATACTAAAGGGAGCACTAGAGTCAGAACCGAAAAGACAGAAGAGAGAGGTATGGAGAAGAGTGTAGAAAGAAGGAAAGTCAGATATGATATATATAATACAAAAGGCAAAATGGCAGAGGAAAATATTATCCAAATAGTAATAACACTAAATGTTAATGGACTGAATTCCCCAATCAAAAGACATAGATTGGCAGAATGGATTAAAAAACAGGATCCTTCTATATGCTGTCTACAGGAAACACATCTTAGACCCAAAGATAAACATAGGTTGAAAGTGAAAGGTTGGGAAAAGATATTTCATGCAAATAACAACCAGAAAATAGCAGGAGTGGCTATACTAATATCCAACAAGTTAGACTTCAAATGTAAAACAGTTAAAAGAGACAAAGAAGGACACTATATACTAATAAAAGGAACAATTAAACAAGAAGACATAACAATCATAAATATTTACGCACCGAACCAGAATGCCCCAAAATACGTGAGGAATACACTGCAAACACTGAAAAGGGAAATAGACACAAATACCATAATAGTTGGAGACTTCAATTCCCCACTCTCATCAATGGACAGAACATCTAGACAGAGGATCAATAAAGAAGTAGAGAATCTGAATATTACTATAAAGGAGCTAGACTTCACAGACATTTATAGGACATTACATCCCACAACAGCAGGATACACCTTTTTCTCAAGTGCTCATGGATCATTCTCAAAGATAGACCATATGCTGGGTCACAAAGCAAGTCTTAACAAATTTAAAAAGATTGAAATCATACACAACACTTTCTCGGATCATAAAGGAATGAAGTTGGAAATCAATAATAGGCGGAGTGCCAGAAAATTCACAAATACCTGGAGGCTCAACAACACACTCTTAAACAACGAGTGGGTCAAAGAAGAAATTGCAAGAGAAATTAGTAAATACCTCGAGGCGAATGAAAATGAAAACACAACATATCAAAACTTATGGGATGCAGCAAAGGCAGTGCTAAGAGGGAAATTTATTGCCCTAAATGCCTATATCAGAAAAGAAGAAAAGGCAAAAATGCAGGAATTAACTGTTCACTTGGAAGAACTGGAGAAAGAACAGAAAACTAATCCCAAAGCAAGCAAAAGGAAAGAAATAACAAAGATCAGAGCAGAAATAAATGAAATTGAAAATATGAAAACAGTAGAGAAAATCAATAAGACCAGAAGTTGGTTCTATGAGAAAATCAATAAGATTGATGGGCCCCTATCAAGATTGACAAAAAGAAGAAGAGAGAGGATGCAAATAAATAAGATCAGAAATGGAAGAGGAGACATAACTACTGACCTCACAGAAATAAAGGAGGTAATAACAGGATACTATGAACAACTTTACGCTAATAAATACAACAATTTAGATGAAATGGACGGGTTCCTGGAAAGACATGAACAACCAACTTTGACTCAAGAAGACATAGATGACCTCAACAAACCAATCACAAGTAAAGAAATTGAATTAGTCATTCAAAAGCTTCCTAAAAAGAAAAGTCCAGGACCAGATGGCTTCACATGTGAATTCTACCAAACGTTCCAGAAAGAATTAGTACCAACTCTCCTCAAACTCTTCAAAAAAATCGAAGTGGAGGGAAAACTGCCTAATTCATTCTATGAAGCCAACATCACCCTCATACCAAAACCAGGCAAAGATATTACAAAAAAAGAAAACTACAGACCAATCTCTCTAATGAATACAGATGCAAAAATCCTCAATAAAATTCTACCAAATCGTATCCAACAACACATTAAAAGAATTATACATCATGACCAAGTAGGATTCATCCCAGGTATGCAAGGATGGTTCAACATAAGAAAATCAATTAATGTAATACACCATATCAACAAATCAAAGCAGAAAAATCACATGATCATCTCAATTGATGCAGAGAAGGCATTCGACAAGATTCAACATCCTTTCCTGTTGAAAACACTTCAAAAGATAGGAATACAAGGGAACTTCCTTAAAATGATAGAGGGAATATATGAAAAACCCACAGCTAATATCATCCTCAATGGGGAAAAATTGAAAACTTCCCCCTAAGATCAGGAACAAGACAAGGATGTCCACTATCACCACTATTATTCAACATTGTGTTGGAGGTTCTAGCCAGAGCAATTAGACAAGAAAAAGAAATACAAGGCATCAAAATTGGAAAGGAAGAAGTAAAACTATCACTGTTTGCAGACGATATGATACTATATGTCGAAAACCCGGAAAAATCCACAACAAAACTACTAGAGCTAATAAATGAGTACAGCAAAGTAGCAGGTTACAAGATCAACATTCAAAAATCTGTAGCATTTCTATACACTAGTAATGAACAAGCTGAGGGGGAAATCAAGAAACGAATCCCATTTACAACTGCAACTAAAAGAATAAAATACCTAGGAATAAATTTAACTAAAGAGACAAAAAACCTATATAAAGAAAACTACAAAAAACTGCTAAAAGAAATCACAGAAGGCCTAAATAAATGGAAGGGCATACCGTGTTCATGGATTGGAAGACTAAATATAGTTAAGATGTCAATCCTACCTAAATTGATTTACAGATTCAATGCAATACCAATCAAAATCCCAACAACTTATTTTTCAGAAATAGAAAAACCAATAGGCAAATTTATCTGGAAGGGCAGGGTGCCCCGAATTGCTAAAAACATCTTGAGGAAAAAAAACGAAGCTGGAGGTCTCGCGCTGCCTGACTTTAAGGCATATTATGAAGCCACAGTGGTCAAAACAGCATGGTATTGGCATAAAGATAGATATATCGACCAATGGAATCGAATAGAGTGCTCAGATATAGACCCTCTCATCTATGGACATTTGATCTTTGATAAGGCAGTCAAGCCAACTCACCTGGGACAGAACAGTCTCTTCAATAAATGGTGCCTAGAGAACTGGATATCCATATGCAAAAGAATGAAAGAAGACCCATATCCCACACCCTATACAAAAGTTAACTCAAAATGGATCAAAGATCTAAACATTAGGTCTAAGACCATAAAACAGTTAGAGGAAAATGTTGGGAGATATCTTATGAATCTTACAACTGGAGGCGGTTTTATGGACCTTAAACCTAAAGCAAGAGCACTGAAGAAGGAAATAAATAAATGGGAACTCCTCAAAATTAAACACTTTTGTGCATCAAAGAACTTTATCAAGAAAGTAGAAAGACAGCCTTCACAATGGGAGACAATATTTGGAAATGATATATCAGATAAAGGTCTAGTATCCAGAATTTATAAAGAGATTGTCCATCTCAACAACAAAAAGACAGCCAACCCAATTACAAAATGGGAAAAAGACTTGAACAGACACCTCTCAGAAGAGGAAATACAAATGGCCAAAAGGCACATGAAGAGATGCTCAATGTCCCTGGCCATTAGAGAAATGCAAATCAAAACCACAATGAGATATCATCTCACACCCACCAGAATGGCCATTATCAACAAAACAGAAAATGACAAGTGCTGGAGAGGATGCGGAGAAAGAGGCACACTTATCCACTGTTGGTGGGAATGTCAAAGGGTGCAACCACTGTGGAAGGCAGTTTGGCGGTTCCTCAAAAAGCTCAATATAGAATTGCCATATGACCCAGCAATACCATTGCTGGGAATATACTCAAAGGAATTAAGGGCAAAGACACAAACGGACATTTGCACACCAATGTTTATAGCAGCGTTATTTACAATTGCAAAGAGATGGAAACAGCCGAAATCTCCATCAACAGAAGAGTGGCTAAACAAACTGTGGTATATACATACGATGGAATACTATGCAGCTTTAAGACAGGATAAACTTATGAAGCATGTAATAACATGGATGGACCTAGAGAACATTATGCTGAGTGAGTCTAGCCAAAAACTAAAGGACAAATACTGTATGGTCCCACTGATGTGAACAGACATTCGAGAATAAATTTGGAATATGTCATTGGTAACAGAGTCCAGCAGGAGGTAGAAACAGGGTAAGATAATGGGCAATTGGAGTTGAAGGGATACAGATGGTGTAACAGGACTAGATACAAAAACTCAAAAATGGACAGCACAATAATACCTAATTGTAAAGTAATCATGTTAAAACACTGAATGAAGCTGCATCTGAGCTATAGGTTTTTGTTTTGTTTTGTTTTGTTTTGTTTTGATTTTACTATTATTACTTTTATTTTTTTCTCTATATTAACATTCTATATCTTTTTCGGTTATGTTGCTAGTTCTTCTAAACCAATGCATATGTACTAAGAAATGATGATCATGCATCTATGTGATGATGTTAAGAATTAATGATTGCATATGTAGAATGGTATGATCTCTAAATGTTGGGTTAATTTCTTTTTTTCCGTTAATTAAAAAAAAAAAAAGAGAGAAGGGATAATTGGAGCTGAAGGGATACAGACTGTACAATGGGTGTGAATATAAAAACTCAGAAATGGACAGCACAATACTACCCAATTGTAATGCAATTATGTTAAAACACTGAATGAAGCTGCATGTGAGGTATAGGTTTTTTGTTTTTGTTTTTTTTGTTTTTTGTTTTTTTTTCTTTCTATTATTGTTTTAATTCTTATTCTGTTGTCTTTTTATTTCTTTTTCTAAATCGATGCAAATGTACTAAGAAATGATGAATATGCAACTATGTGATGTTATTAAGAATTACTGATTGTACATGTAGATTGGAATGATTTCTAATTGTTTTGTTAATTCTTTTTTTAATTAATAAAAAAAAAGAAAAAAAAATAAATAAAGTATCAGTGGCAGAGAGAGTTCAAATAGCATCGAGAGGCTACTCTGGAGGTTGCTCTAATGCAAGCTTCAGTTAGACCTTGCTACCGATCATAACCTGCCAACCGCCAACCAGGACCATTGCACCCAATCCTAGAGAACACTTAGGGCAATTTATAAGGTTCCACAAGGGTTTCATGTACTAGAGTATCTTTCCAGAAACCTACAACCTCCAAATGGGTCCCTGGTCCAGATAAGTCCTGAAACCTAGCCCAGCCTCTCCAGAACATCAAATAGTTCCATCTCCCTGCCCCATATTAATGACAACCCTTTCAATATCAAAAATTTAGAATGGCCATAGTCCAAACATCCCTAAAGACAGATATGGAAAGATCAAAGATGATGGTGGAATTATACATAGAAGATAGGACTTAACAAATGAATATAAATGCTGAATCATTAAATTGATATCTCTTTTGGTCTCCAGTATCTTCGAGCAGCTAGAAGTGAAAACCTAAAATTGGGAAATTGTAACTCATGTCAAAGTCTGAAATCTGTTCTACAACTAATTGTGGTGCTGTGCTTTGAAATGTTTGGCTTTTTGTACATGTTATTTTTCACAAAAAAAAGAAGGGAAAAGAGTCGATTATGATGATAAAAATGTATTTAAGCCCTCTAGCCTCCTCTATTCTGGAGCAGCTAGAAGGAAAAATCTGAGAGGATGGTATGGTAGCCCATGACAAACTCTGGGATCTGTCCTGTAACTGCTTGCTGAAGAGGGCTTTGAAAACTATTGCTTTTTTATTTCTTTGCTTTGTATATATGTTATACTATACAATTAAAAAAGTTTAAAAATGATCAAACATATCTCTATCCTGGGCCCCACGTCCCAAACCCAGCCATATGCTTTCACATGTAGAGTGCATGTGATGGGCCAATCTTTCCCTATAACCTCTAGGGACAAGAGCTGTCACCTGTGTAGCTCTCCGCTGGACAGCACCTGCAGTAGACGCTCCTTCCCGCCACAAGGATGCTGTCTCCGCTCATGTATAATAAGGGGCGGGCACGTGCCTGCACCTGTCGGTGCTGTAGGGCCCAGCCTTCCCCCAGCGTCTATACTCTGGAAGCTGAGGAAGCTGTAAGCAGTCCATTCCTCAATCCCTTCTGAAGGCATCCTGCGCTGGCTGTGGGGTGGGGTGGAGGCATGAAGGAGCAGATGTTAGGGGGTCCAGGGATGCAGCCCATGCGCCTTGGCCTTCTGCGGATACTTCCACACCTGTCTCTACAAAATGGACCCAAACCCAAACATCTCCTAAACTCATGCAAGCTTTAAGCATACTACTTTAAATGTCAGTGAAATCATGCAAGCTTTAAGCATACTACTTTAAATGTCAGTGGCCTCTTTCTCTACTCAGTTACTGCTATTTCAAAATTCAGAATATGCCGAAACAAGCAGAAAGGACACCTAAGAAGCACAGGGATAGGGTGTGTGGGTGGCTCACCTTCCACATGGCAGACCCGGGTTCCACTCCTGGACCATGCACCAGAAAGAAAGCAAAGGGAGATAGGGTGCCTCTTTATATTTTTTTACTTTTTAATCCCTTTTTTTGGTTAAAAGGTTAGTAGGTATTTTTATGGTGAAAGCCTGTAAAGTAGAAAGAAGCGTATAGCGTATATGAGCAAAAAGTTAAGTTATATGACAACTAAAATGATTTAAACAGGTTGCTACAAAATATCTATGTAATGCACATATACCAGTACAAGAAAGGACAAATCAACAGTCATTTAAAAGGGGAGAAATGAATAAAACATTTTTCAAGCATTTCATCTTCTTGATCCTAGTTATATCCCTGTTTTGACTCTTTATACTTTGAGGAATTCAGAAAATTGGAATTCTCCTCATCTTCTCATCTTCTGTTCAAGACTTGGCTCTTTTAGAGAGGGGGGGGTGCAGGCTGCTCTGAAGATGGATCTTCTAACTTATTTTCAGATTTAGGAGAATTATTTGAAACAAAACTGGAATTTGTCAAGTCTTGCAGTGTTCTGTCACCTATTCCTGATTTTTGTGTTCTCTGGCTGACTTTCAATTTCATCTCTTATGTTCCTATGCATGCCATCACTTACTAGAGAGACTGATGTGTTCTTTGGGGGAAATTTTCTTTCATTATTGGATTTTTACTCAAATCTATTGGATCTTCATCAACAGTGTTAAAGAGGAATCCTGTATGTTAGGTGAATATATCTGAGATAAAGACTTAAACACCTTTGCGTAAAAGTCTGACAATTTTCTTATTCTCCGAATTTTTTTGTTATCAATTTGTTCAGATTCAACCGACTTTCCTTGGACATCATCAGGTGTGGGCTCATTATTTCACAGCTGTGAAAAGGCCGTGGAGCCCTTCCTTTCCTTTGACTTGGAAGTCATTCTATTGGCTGCTTTGTCTTGAACTCCCCTTCTTTCATCACTTCCATGAAGGGATGTCCCTTTTTTTATTCGGAGCGGTGGTGCTTTGCTTCTGATTCTCATGCAGTTCACTTTGGTTTCCAGGACCAGAATCAGACTCACTAGTACTCTGTGTTAAACCCGATTCTAAGTAGATGGAAGTCTGTGAAAATCTAGAAACTGCAAAATAGGTTTGCTCTTACTCTTTGCCAAAACGTTCTTTGCCTTGCCTGATGATTTTTTCTTAAGAATCTATTCATAAGGATTTTCTATTCATAAGGATTTGAGGCTTGATCACAATGTTCCTTTCCATTACTGTTGGTTTCCACGCAGTATCCATTGTTAACGCCTTGGCCTTCAAGTCGTCGTCGTTTATTTTAAAGCCAGCATCTCTCGTAGAGCTTTCCAGGTCATGCCCATCTTGGCCATTCTCCTCACATATTTGGTTCATTTCTGAAATTAATTGTGCCTTCCAGTTTACTTTCTGCCTAAACTTATTTATTTTTCATTCGTTTTGCTGAACAGACCCATATATTCTGGGTCTCACAATCATATAAATTACCAGTATCTCTGGTGGAAAGATTAACTGTTTGAAATTCATTTATAACTTTTAGGTCTTCAGAAATTGCTTTTTTATCCTTTTGGGTTAGAGAAAAGCAGCTACCTTTTTCTGAGTCATGCATGCCTTCGTCATCAGTCTCATATATTTGGTTAACTTCTGACTTCCGAATACCTTTCGCCTAAGCTTCTTATCCACTTTTGATTCATTCTGACAATCAGGCTGCCTATTATGGATGTATTTTTCCACACCCAAAACATGTTTAGTCCTAAAAGCACACAAGCCTCCACCATCTTTTGTAGAAAGAGCACGTGTTTGACCTTCATTTCAGCCTTCTCGGTCCTGAGAGATGGTTCCTTTATCCTCTTGGATTAGTAAGAAAAAGTTACTAGCCTTTTCCGGGCGATGCACATCTCTTTTGTTAGCTATGGGATTCGCTTCAGAAATTATTTCTGTCTTCCGATTTATTTTCTACCTAAGCTTCTTATTTGCTTTTTATTCACTTGGCTAAACAGGGTGCCTATCAGCGATCTGCTCCTGCAAACCCTCAGACCTCCTCACCCCACAGGTTTCCTTTATCTCTGGGGAAGACCAGGTGTTTGAAACTCACTAAGACTTCCAAGTTTTCCAGAAATGATTTCTTTATCCTTTTGGGTTTGGAAGAAAAACTTACCTTTTTCTGGGCCATCCACATCTTTATTTTCACTCTTATGTACTTGGCTCATTTCTGAAATTACTTGTCTTCTGATTTACTTTCTGCTTAAGATTCTTATTTACTTTGGGTTCATTTTGCTGAACATGTTACTTATCAGGAATATGTTTTTAGAAATCCAATATATTCTGGGTCTCATAATCAAATAAAATTTCATTATTTTTGGTGGAAAGATCAGTTGTCTGAAATTCATTTGTAACTTCTAGGTTTTCAGAAATGATTTTTCGTTAGGGAGGGAATTACCTTTTACTAACTCATGAATCACAATGCCTACCTAGAAGATTTACTTCTATTATAAGTTAAGGAAATCTGACCTATGTCACATTTATCTCTTGCCGGAATTTATCTGAACTTTGGGAAAAAGAGGCTATTTCCTCTTGCTTATTCATTACATACATTCTCTCTTGTTTTTGTTACACTCTGTCCTGTGTCTGTCATCTTCATCAAAGACATCATCAGGTGTTCCTTCAGTGTGTTCACCCGAGTCAACTGTTCGGTATCAAAAATAAAATTGGTGTCTTCTGGATGAGCCATCCAGAACAACAGATCTTCTTTCTGGTCTGTTCTCAATCTTTTCCTCAATGTCTGCATCTGAATTATTTTTTAACTGTTGCTTTGATCTTTCTCCTTTTTTTTTCACAGCTTGAATCTTTCACTTTTCTGAAACTTTTTAGTCCACAATCATTTGTTTTTAAATTATTTCTATTTTTAGGGCCTGCTGAAATATTAACAATTGTGCTTACTTCACCAGCAGTTAAATCCATTCCCATCATGCGCAGTTTTCTGCAACAGAAAGTCATCGTTACTCTGAATTTTATTCATGCACTCTGCGTTAGGTTCACTCATACACTCAGAAGATGAGGAAGGAAGGCAAGGAGGAATTTGCCTTTTAATATTTCTTTCATTTGTATAATCATTTATATCATCACTCTGATTTAAATCTGAACCTAAAACCAGCTGTTCAAAATCTATCATAAAGGGAATATCTGCAGAGGGATCATTTCACTCCCAAGATGACACATGCTTCTTCCCCTCAGCCATGCTCCTAGGAGATGGTTTCTCCCTTCTGTTGCTTGTCAATAGAACATTTTTCATTTCACTCATTAGAGAATTCTTCGAACTTTGGTCTGAATGGAAAAGATGTTCTTTAGGAAGTAGATCAACAACAGAAGAAATATGGTCTGAATCATCTAACCCACACATATTCTGACTTTTATTTTCTTTAAGAAATAATCCCAGATATAGGAGCCAGAATGGCAGTTTAGTGAGGAATGGAATTTAGTCTGTCCTGCAGAGCAGCTAGTAAACAGCCAGGAACAGCACAGAACAACTGCTGGGGACACATCAGTGACCAGACACACAGCATGTGTCAGTCTGTACAAGCTGGACCAGCTACGAGCCTACCCAGAACCATGAGTCTCCCAAGCCTCGGCTTCCGGCACCCCTCCCCCACAGGCTGCTTCCCAGAGGGGACAGAAAGAAAAGGGACTTCACTAACAGCAAGGGCTGAGTGCAACCAAGCTCCAATTGTGGAATTAATTCACAAATTCTGACTACTAAAAATGGGCCCCCATCTCAGCTGAACCTCGAGTCAAAGCGGAGGTCACTGGTTTTTGCCCCGGTGCAGAGCGGGCAGGACTGACAGAAAAAGAAAGAAAGAAACAGAGTTTTTTGGATCGGACAGCACATAATACTTGAATGGGTCTGGGCCCTGAAGGAAAGGAGGGGCACATAGGACCTGAGGGTACACAAAACAACACACCAACTTAAACTCTTGATTGGCAAACCTGAGGAAGGGGGGTCCTGCTCTGAAAAGGATTTTTCTCTTTCTTTTTTGTGGCTATGTTTCTGTGGCTTGACTGCTCTTTTGATACAGCTGCAGGGCTTCTCAGGCTCCAACTGCCCCAGGCAAGGGTGGAATTAAGCTTGTTTGAGAGCTTGTCTGGAGCCTGTGCCTTCCCCAGTAGAGGGGTGGGGCCCAGCTCAGGTGGAATCCCTCCCTCAAAGAATTCAGTCCCCAGGGTCTGGAAAACTGAAGTGATTAAAGCCAGCCTACAAACTCTCCTCTGTCTCAACCATGCCTCCAGCAGGGAGAGTCTGCTAAAGTTAAAGGTACCGCATCACCTTATGCTGAGGGGACCCGCAGGTAGACAAGTGCGGCATACGAGGCAGGACAGGAAAAACACAGAGTCCAGAGGCTTCATAGGAAAGTCTTTCAACCTGCTGGGTCTCACCCTCAGGGAAAACTGACACAGGTGACTCCTCCTGAGAGGAGACCAGTTTGATCTGGGAAAATCTGACTGGGGTCTATAATACCTAAGTAGACCCTTCTAATGGGGGAAAAAAAGGCAACAAAAAGGCAGGGCAAGAAAGAAGAAAACAAGAACTGAAAAATTTGGATCTGTTAAACAAAACCTAAGCTAGAGGTCTAGCACAAACTGAACTGAATGTCAAAGAAGAGATAGACAACAAAGTCATCCAGCAAGAAAATCCTAGGTAAAAAAAGTGACAACGATCTCCAGAATAAACTAATTGAGGAAATTAATTCCTAGACACTAGCAAAAAAGTAATGAATCATACTAAGAAAATTGAAGATATGACCCAGTCAAAGGAACAAATCAACAATTCAAATGAGATACAGGAGTTGAAACAATTAATGCAGAATGTTCAAACAGACATGAAAAATTTAATCAAAAATCAAATCAATGAATTGAGGGAGGATATAAAGAAGGCAAGGAACGAACAAAAACAAGAAATCAAAAGTCTGAAAAGCCAAATTATAGAACTTATGGGAATGAAAGGCACGATAGAAGAGTTGAAAAAAAACAATCTGTAATGTTAGATTTCAAGAGGCAGAAGATAGGATTAGTGAACTGGAAGACAGGACATCTGAAATCCTACAAGCAAAATAAAATATAGGGAAAAGAATGGAAAAATATGAGCAGGGATGCAGGGAATTGAATGACAACATGAAGTGCATGAATATACATGTTGTAGGCATCCCAGAAGGAGAAGAGGAGGGATAAGGAGGAGAAAAACTAATGGAGGAAATTATCATTGAAAATTTCCCAACTCTTATAAGAGTCTTAAAATTACAGATCCAAGAAGTGCAGTATACCTCAAACAGAATAGATCCAAATAGATGTACTCCAAGGAACTTACTAATCAGAATCTCAGATATAAAAGAGAAAAAGAGAATCTTGAAAGCAGCAAGAGAAAAGCAATCCGTCACATACAAGGGAAGCCCTATAAGACCATGCGTACATTTCTCAGCAGAAACCATGGAGGCAAGAAGATAGTGGTATGATGTATTTAAGATATTAAAAGAGAAAAACTGCCAACCAAGAATTGAATATCCAGCAAAATTGTCCTTCAGAAATGAGGAAATTAAAACATTTTCAGACAAAAAAAATCACTGAAAAGAATTTGTGACCAAGAGATCAGCTCTGCAAGAAATACTAAAGGGAACACTAGAGACAGAGAGGAAAAGACAGAAGAGAGAGGTGTGGAGAAGAGTGTAGAAATGAAGACTATCAGTAAAAGTAAAAAGAAGAAAAATTAGATGTGACATATAAAATCCAAAAGGCAAAATGGTAGAAGAGAGTACTGCCCTTACAGTAATAACACTAAATGTTAATAGATTAAACTCCCCAATCAAAAGCTATAGACTGGCAGAATGGCTTAAAAAATAGGACCCATCTATATGCTGACTACAGGAGGTGCATTTTAGACCCAAGGATAAACATAGGTTAAAAGTGAAAGTTTGGAAAAAGATATTTCATGCAAACAACAATCAGAAAAGAGCAGGAGTAGCTATACTAATATCCAACAAATTAGCCTTCAAATGTAAAACAGTGAAAAAAGACAAATAAGAACACTATGTATTGATAAAGGGACCACTTCAACAAGAAGACATAACAATCATAAATATTTATGAACCAACCCAGAGTGTTCCAAAATACATAAGGCAACCACTGAACACACTGAAAAGAGAAATGGACACATCTACCATAATAGATGGAGACTTCAATTCCCCACTCTCATCAATGGACAGAACATCTAGACAGAGGATCAATAAAGAAACAGAGAATTTGAATAATACAATAAATGAGCTAGACTTAACAGACATATATAGACCATTACACCCCACAACAGCAGGATATACCATTTTCTCAAGTGTTCATAGATCATTCTCAAGGATAGACCATATGCTGGGTGACAAAGCAAGTCTCAATAAATTTAAAAGGTTTGAAATCATGCAAAACACTTTCCCAGATCATAAAGGCATGAAATTGAAAATCAATAATAGTCAGAAGGCCAGAAAATTCACAAATATGTGGAGGCTAAACACACTCTTAAACAACCAGTGGGTCAAGGAAGAAATTACAAGAGAAATCAGTAAATATCTCAAGGCAAATGAAAATGAAAATGAAAACAACATATCAAAATATATGGGATGCAGCAAAGGCAGGGCTTAGAAGGAAATTTATTGCCTTAAATGCCTATATCAAAACAGAAGAAAGAGCAAAAATTGAGGCATTAACTGTCCACTTGGAAGAACTAGAGAAAGAACAGCAAACTAACTCCAAAGCAAGCAAAAGGAAAGAAATAATGAAGATTAGAGCAGAAATAAATGAAATTGAGAACATGAAAACAATTGAAAAAATCAACAAAACCAGGAGTTGATTCTATGAGAAAAATCAATAAGATTGATGGAAACTTAGCGAGGTTGACAAAAAGAAGAAGAGAGACGATGCAAATAAATAAAATCAGAAATGGAAGAGGAGGCATAACCACTGACCCCGCAAACTAAAGGAGGTTATGAGAGGATAATATGAACAACTTTATGCTGATAAACTAGACAATGTAGATGAAATAGACAACTTCCTAGAAGGTATGAGCAACCAACATTGACTTGAGAAGAAATAGGCGACCTCAACAAACCAATCACAAGTAATTGAATTAGTCATTAAGAAGCTCCCCAAAAAGAAAAGCCCAGGACCACATAGCATCACATGTGAATTCTACCAAGTATCCAAGAAAGAATTAGTACCAATCCTGCTCAAACACTTCATAACTCATTCTATGACGCCAACATCACCCTCATACCAAAGCCAGATAAAGATATTACAAGAAAAGAAAATTACATACCAATCTCTCTAATGAATATAGATGCAAAAATCCTCAACAAAATTCTTGCAAATCAAATCCAGCAGCACATTAAGGGAATTATACATCATGACCAAGTAGGATTCATTCCAGGTACGCAAGGATGGTGCAACATAAGAAAATCAATTAATGTAATACACCATATCAACAAATCAAAGCAGAAAAACCACATGATCATCTCCACTGATAAAAAAAAAAGACATTTGACAAAATTCAACATCCTTTCTTGTTGAAAACACTTCCAAGGACAGGAATAAAAAGGAACTTCCTCAACATGATAAAGGGAATATATAAAAAACCCACAGCTAACATCATCCTCAATGGGGAAAATCTGAAAACTTTCCCCTTAAGATCAGGGTTGTCCACTGTCACCATTGTTATTCAACATTGTGTTGGAAGGTCTAGCCAGAGCAATTAGACGAGAAAAAGAAATACAAGGCATCAATTTTGGAAAGGAGGAAGTAAAACTCTCACTGTTTGTACATGATGTGATACTATATGTAAAAAACCCCAAAAAATCCACAGCAAAACTACTAGAGCTAATAAATGAATACAGCAAAGTGGCAGGTTACAAAATCAACACCCAAAACTCTGTAGTGTTTCTATACACTGGCAATGAACAATCTGAGGGGGAAATCAAGAAACGAATTCCATTTACAATTGCAACCAAAAGAGTAAAATATTTAGGAATAAATTTAACTAAGGATACAGAAGACCTATACAAAGAAAACTATAAGAAATTGCTAAAAGAAATCACAGAAGACCTAAATAAATGGAAGGGCATATTGTGTTCATGGATTGGAAGACTAAATATAGTTAAAATGTCAATTCTACCTAAATTGATTTACAGATTCAATGCAATACCAATTAAAATCCCAAAGACTTACTTTTCAGAAATAGAAAAATCAGTAACCAAATTTATCTGGAAGGGCAGTTTGCTCCGAATAGCTAAAAGTATCCTGAGAAAGAAAAATGAAGTCGGAGGTCTCACACTACCTGACTTTAAGGAGTATTACAAAGCCACAGTGGTCAAAACAGCATAGATATACTGACCAATGGAATTGGATAGAGTGTTCAGATGTAGAGCCTCTCATCTATGGACAACTGATCTTCGATAAGGCAGTCAAGCCAACCCACCTGGGACAGAACAGTCTCTTCAATAAATGGTGCCTAGAGAACTGGATATCCACATGCAAAAGAATGAAAGAGGACCCATATCTCACACCCTATACAAATTAACTCAAAATGGATCAAAGACCTAAACATTAGATCTAAGACCATAAAACTGTTAGAAGAAAATGTAGGGAAACATTTTATTAATCTTATACTTGGAAGCAGTTTTATAGACCTTACACCCAAAGCAAGAGCACTGAAGAAAGAAAGAAACAGGAACTCCTCAAAATTAAACACTTTCGTGCACCAAAGAACTTCATCAAGAAAGTAAAAAGACAGCCTACACAATGGGAGGTGATATTTGGAAACGACATATAAGATAAAGGTCTAGTATCCAGAATATATAAAGAGATTGTTGAAATCAACAACAAAAAGACAAACAACCCAATTAAAACATGGGCAAAAGACATGAACAGACACTTCTCAGAAGAGGAAATACAAATGGCCAAAAGGCACGTGAAAAGATACTCAGCTTCCCTGGATATTAGGGAAATACAAATCAAAACCACAATATCTCATACCCACAAGAATGGCCATTATCAGTCAAACAGAAACGACAAGTGCTGGAGAGGATGTGGAGAAAGAGGCACACTTATCCACTGCTGGTGGGAATGTCAAATGGTACAACCGCTGTGGAAGGCAGTCTGGCAGTTCCTCAGGAAGCTAAGTATGGAATTGCCATATGACCCGGCAGTGCGATTGCTCGGCATCTACTCAGAGGACCTGAGGGCAAGGACACAAATGGGCATTTACACACCAATGTTGAAAGCAGCATTATTTATGATTGCCGAGAGATGGAAACAGCCCAAATGTCCATCAACAGATGAGTGGCTAAAAAAGCTGTGGTATATACTTGCAATGGAATATTATGCAGTTGTAAGACAGAATAAAGTTATGAAGTATGTAACAACATGGATGGACCTTAAGGACATTATGCTGAGTGAGATTAACCAGAAACAAAAGGATGAATACTATATGGTCTCACTGATATGAACTAACATTAGTGAATGAACTTGGAGAATTTCAGTTAAGAACAGAGACCATCAGGAAATAGAAATAGGGTAAGATATTGGGTAATTAGAGCTGAAGGGATACAGATTGTGCAACAGGACTGATTGTAAAAATTCAGAAATGGATAGCACAATATTACCTAACTGTAATACAATAATGTTAGATCACTGAATGAAGCTGAATGTGAGAATGATAGAGGGAGGAGGGCTGGGGGCGCAAATGAAATCAGAAAGAAAGATAGACGATAAAGACTGAGATGGTATAATCTAGGAATGCCTAGAATATACAATGATAGTGACTAAATGTACAAATTAAAAAATGTTTTTGCATGAGGAAGAACAAAGGAATGTCAGTACTGCAGGGTTTTGAAAATAGATGGTAATTCATATTTTAAAACTTTAACTTAGGTGTGAGACTAAAGCAAAAAATGTTTATTTGGTACAAAATTTATATTTTGACTAGTGCATTTCCTAATATAATTTATATGGACAGTTTAATTGAACACCGTTAAGTACATGGAACCTTGAGTAGGGGCATGAGATTTTGTAATTTGTCCAGAGTGATGCCCCGACAAATCCCAGAGTGATTTGAACAGTGAATAAAAAAAGTATTTGCTAAGTCCCCTTGGGGGAATGGCAAGAAAGGGGGAAAATTCAACTTTCCCATGTGGAGAATTCCTGATATTCTCACAAGCATTAGGACAACCAAAGCTATAGGCCGAGCCCTCAATCTTGGAAATCCCACAAAAGATAGGTTAAGCCTACTTAAAATTAGGCCTAAGAGTCACCCCCAGAGAACCTCTTTTGTTGCTCAGATGTGGCTTCTCTCTCTCAGCCAACACGACAAGTGAACTCACTGCCCTCCCCCTGTCTACGTGGGACATGACTCCCAGGGGTGTGAACCTTCCTGGCAACATGGGACAGAAATCCTAGAATGAGCTGAGACTCAGCATCAAGGGATTGAGAAAATTCTCAACCAAAAGGGGGAAGAGAGAAATGAGTCAAAATAAAGTGTCAATGGCTGAGAGATTCCAAACAGAGTTGAGAGGTTATCCTGGAGGTTATTCCTATGCACTAAATAGACATCACCTTTTTAGTTAGGGTATAATGGAGAGGCTGGAGGGAACTGCCTGAAAATGTAGAGCTGTGCTCCAGTAGCCATGTTTCTTGAAGATGATCGTATAATGATATAGCATCGCAATGTGACTGTGTGATTGTGAAAACCTGTGTCTTATGCTCCTTTTTTCTATGGTATGGACAGATGAGTAAAACATATGGATTAAAAATAAATAAATAATAGGGGGAACAAATGTTAAAGTAAATTTAGTAGATTGAAATGCTAGTGATCAATGAAAGGGAGGGGTAAGGGGTATGGTATGTATGAGTTTTTTTCTTTTTTCTTTTTATTTCTTTTTCTGAATTGATGCAAATTTTCTAAAAAATTATCATGGTGATGAATATACAACTATGTGATGATGTTGTGAATTATTGATTATATACCAAGAATGGAATGATCATGTGGTAGGAATGTTTGTGTTTGTATGTTGTTATATTAAAAAAATAAATAAACAACAATCTCAACTTTTGCTGAGTTGATGAAGCTTGTTTTATTGATACTGAAGAGTGAGTATCAGGTCATGTCTTTGATATAACATCATTGTCACACTGAATTTTTGCCAGTGTCATCACCATCATCATCATCATCATTTGAAGTTAAAGGAACCCACGCAAATGGGAGACACATCCACGTGTGCTGTTTACTGACCCGTTTCTTCTGGTTATCTGGTAGCAGAAGGGGACGCTGATGGGACTCAGAGGGACTGCTCATTTCCATTGCAGTTATCAAGTTATTGTGCATGAGTGTTTCTATTTCTATAAGCTTCTCATTCAGATTATTTAGCTTTTGGTGAAGATACGTATTCTCAAAATTCAGCTACTCCAGTTCTTTTTGCAATAGCATCTTTTCAGTTGTAAGTCTTCTAAAATTCTCTTTCTCTCTACTAAGAGCCTGAGCTAATACCTTGTTGTTGTGTTATTATTTTTGTTTTGATTTTTGAAGTTAGAAAAACATTCAGTCTAGCAGTGTTTGACATTGTTTTGTCTTTCATGTCTCTCTGTCTTTTTTTTTTTGCATGTGCAGGCCCTGGGAATTGAACCCAGGTCTCCTGCATGGCAGGCCAGAATTTTGCCACTGAGCCACCACCACACCACCCTCACATGTCTCTTAATTTGTGGGGTAAAAAGTGAGCCAGTTTCCATCACTGGATACTCCATCACACTCTTTTAGCATGGGGCATGAACCCTTTTTTACTGTTGAAACAAAAGATGGGAACTTCCACAAGATTATACACCCTGACTGGTCTTACTAACTGAATAAACTATTCTTTAAATCTATTTTACAGTACATAAGTGAGTTGGTACAAAAGTAAGGATTATACAATCAAAGCAGAAACAGGAACCTTGGGAGGACAGCTAATACCTGAGCTCTGAGGACCTGAGGGCCATGGTGGCTTGAGCTTCTCTTTGGATGACTGCGCTGAGCCTAGGAGACAGGAGATGAAGTCTGGTAGGGTAGCCCTGTACAAACCTGGGGTCCCAAAGGCAATACTCTCACGGTAAAGCTGAGCACAAAAGAAACCTACTGCACTGGAGGGGACAAACCTACTGCACTAGCAAGGGGACTTGGAAACCTTTACTCTGGATGGAGGGGGAAATCTCTGCTAAAAATTCATAATCACAGCAAGCACTACATGAATTTGTAACCTGAATTCATGCTACTTAAAAAATATCATCAAGAATAGAATTTATTTCAAAATGCAGCTGTGTTTTATATATAGGCCAAATATATAGCAGAGTCAAACACAAATCCTTTCTGGGAGACAGTAACTTCAACCTTTATCTCAAGGATTTATACAAATAAAGTTAAGGAACATGACATCGCAGTTAAAATCCACAAAATATAAGTAAGCAAGTTACCAAAAGTGTAAGAGACACCAGAAAAAGCAAAATTAGATATTGAAATTATCAGCCATTATAAACAACTATGCTAAATACATTTAAAAAAATAAAAAAGATTATTGAAAATATGAGCAAGGAATAAGTACTATATAAAAGACCAAAGAGATTAGAGAAAGAATCTACTAGCACTTTTAGTTCAATATCATAATCGAAACTTAAAAGTGGTACTAGAATAAAAATTAAAACAACAACATAGGACCTTACAACACAAGCAGTGAACCATTTTTGAAACAATGTTCTACAGGTAATAGTACAACTATAAAAATGTTCTTTCATGAATTGTAACAAATGTACTACACATGTGTTACAACTCATGAAATTGTTACATGAAATTGTAATGTACCACACATTTGTTACAACTCATGAAATTGTTACATGAAATTGTAATGTACCACACATTTGTTACAACTCATGAAATTGTTACATGAAATTGTAATGTACCACACATTTGTTACAACTCATGAAATTGTTACAATTCATAATGTCAAGCAAGGTGTTACTATTAGGAGGGTAAATGAGAACTCTGTATTTTCTGCATGATTTTTCTGTAAACTACAACTTCTCTAACAACAACAAAAAGTCCTTGGAAGGGCCCTGCCCTGATCATCATAATAGACTGAAAAGCTCCACAAAGAAACTTTGAGCAACCAATGAGAACTTGCAGAAACATCTGTCACAAAGCTGTAAAAACAGGGATTGCCATAACAGGATGACCACTGTGTTAGTTAGATTCAGTTGTCAACTTGGCCAGGTGAGCATACCTAGTCTTGTTGCTGCGGACATAAGCCAGCGGTACGTGAACCTCATCTGTTGCCAATTACATCTGCAGTCAGCTAGGAGGCATGTCTGCTGCAATGGGTGATGTTTGACTTAATTGGCTGGTGCTTAAATGAGAGATTGCAACGTAGCACTGCTAAGCAGCTTGGCATTCCTCATCTCAGCACTTGCAGCTCAGCCCAGGCCTTTGGAGATGCAGAAAGAAGTCACCCTGGGGAAAGATGTTGGAACCCAGGGGCCTGGAGAGAAGACCAGCAGAGACCATCTTGTGCCTTCCACGTAAGAAAGAACCTCAGTGGAAAGTTAGCTGCCTTTCCTCTGAAGAACCAACAAAAAAAATCCCCTTTTATCAAAAGCCAATCCGTCTCTGGTGTGTTGCATTCCGGCAGCTAGCAAACTGAAACAACCACCAAATCAAGAAAAAGTCAACTTAAAAGTGGTGGGATCACAGAAGGCCCCTCACCAGCTCAGTGCAGGGTTGACCAACGCTCCCGGCTCTGGTTCTAGAGGGAGTAGAATAACCCTCATGCGAAAACTGGGAGCATGCATGTCTGGCCCAATTTGTCCAGTGGAGGCCAGAAGAACTGAACCAGGACACCGGTCACAGAGCTCCCATCCCAGAGCTCATCCTGCATGTGGAAAGCAGCTCACTGAGCTCTCCTGAAGAACACCGGGAAAGCGGTCAAGCCATGGCTCTCTGGGACGAGGGATTGTGGCTGTAAGACACAGCGCAGTGCTCTGAACTGTGAGAAAGCTTTTTCCTGAGGAGGAGGGGATATTCATATATATATGTAAACAGAGAAATTCCTAGGGCCACCTGCATATGCCCAAGACAAGCCACATGCACAGAAAGGGCCAGGGAGACCACCGTGCATCCACTTTAGCTATTTTATAAACTGTTTGCATGGCTAAGCTCTGAAGGAGAACATGCACACAACTCAATCTGCAAAGACTGTGAAAGGTATTTTCCTTCTCTTAAGCTCCTGGCACTCAAGGAAAGCTCTGTCATAATTCTAGCTGGATACAAGCTTAAAGAACTGAGACTGCAGAGTCTAAATTCCAGCAATGACACATTAAAATATCACAATGTCCGGGTTTCAACAAAAGATTATAACTCATACAAGGAAACAGGAAGTGATGGCCCAGGCAAAGGAGAAGATGAAAGCATTAAAAACCATCAATAAGGAGAACCAGAATAAGATATGTCAGAAAAAACTTTTAAAAAATGGTCCTAAATATGCACAAACAGTTGAAGGAAAACATGGACAAAACACTAAAGGAAATTAGTTTGCTTCCCAGACCATGCCCCCTACCCCCCAAAAAATAAAGGAAATTAGGAAAACAATTGGAGAACACAAAGAGAATCTCAATAGAGAAATGGAAAAAGGAATCAAACAAAACTGCACAGTAACAGAAGTCAAAGTTTTCCCAGAAGATTGGAGTTGGCAGGAGAAATGATCCAGTGTGAGGAGCAGCAAGAAGACAGAAGTAAAGTGAATAGTGCTGAGGAATCTGTGAAACACCATCAGGAATACCAGTATATACATTGTGTGGATCCCAGAAGGAGAAGAAAAAGAGAAAGGGGCAGAGAAAATATTCAGAGATATAATGGCTGAACATTTCCCAAATTTTATGAAAGAAATAAATATCCATATCAAAGATGCTCAACAAACTCCAAACAGAATAAACACAAGTAGAACCACATCATGACATGTTATTATTAAACTGTCTAATGAGAAAGATAGAGAATTCTGAAAGGCAAAAGACAGAAGAAGCAACATGTTACATACAAGGAGCCTCAATAAGACCAAGTGCCAATTTCTCATCAGAAACTGATGGGGCAAGAAGGAAATGGATGACATATTTAAAGTGCTGAGAGCAAAACACTGCCAGCTAATAATTCTATATCTGGCAAAACAGTCTTACAAAAAGGAGGGAAAGATTAAGACATTCCCAGATAAACAAAATTTGAACAAGTTTATCACTACCAGACCCATCCTACAAGAGCTGCTAAAGAGAGTTCTGCACGTTAAAAGGAAAGAACAATAGACAAAGTTACATGAAGAAATAAAAATCTCCAATACAGGTAATAACATGGATAAATATAAACACTAGTACTGCTATGTTTTGGTTTGTAACTCCACTTTTTACTGCGTACAGATGCTATAAGGCGAATGCATAAAATGCAATGATGAACAGTGGTTTTGGACTCATAATGTACAACATGAATTTGTGACAAGACCTGTGTGGTTCTACATAGTGGGTGCAGGGACATAGTTTGTGTTTATTATTGAAATTAAGCTGGTATCAAAGTGAATGAGATTGTAATAGATTTGAGATATTAAATTTAAGTGCCATGGTAACTACAAAGAAAATACTGGAGAACATGCAAGCTCATTGAGACAAAAATTAGAGCAAGGTTTCCATTTTCAGAATCGGTGGAATGGGGAGTTAACGAATGATAGGTGTAGGGCCTCTAATGGGGGAGATGGGAACATTTAGCAATGGAAGGTGGTGAGGGTGCTGCCTCATTGTGCATATGATTAACCCCATTGGATGATAAACTTGGGAGGGGTGAGATGGGAAAGTTTATGTTATATATATGTTCCCACAGTAATAACTGAACAGACAAAAATGAAGTAAAGAGCAATTAAACAGACAATAACAATTAAATGCAATACATAATCCTAGGTGGGATCTAACAAGGGAGAAGAAAAGGCCCAAAAGGACATTATTGAGACATATGAAACTATTGAGTTATAGACTTTAAACAATATCAGTGTTGCATTTCTCAAACTTCATAACTTAAGTTAGTTACATAAGTGAGTATACTTATTCTTAGAAAAGTACATGGCAGTATTAAGGGTTCAAGGGTGATGATGTGTACAGCCTACATTCAAGTATTCGGATAATGGATTGATAGATAGACAGATGGATGTGTAGATAAATGGATGGATGGAGTGACAGATGGATAAAGAGAACAATATGGTAATGGGGCAAAATGTTAAAGTTGGTGGATCTGAGTATCTAGGGGAATAGGAGTACATTAGAGTTTTCTGTATGTGGTTTGTATTATTTTAGTAAGGTTGAAAGTATTTCAAGATAGAAATAGATAAATAGAAATAAAAAAGATTGAAAAAAGTCAAAGGAGGGATTAATGACAGGTAAGACAGAATTAAAGACAGAATTAGTAAATAGGAAGGTAGACCTCTGGAAACAGAGAGAAAGAGATAAAAATATTTAAAAAGACATGCTGATAGATTGAGATCTAACAAATATTAATGGTAGTTCCAGCAGAAAATAGTGTGTAGAGAAAATTCAATATTTTAAAAGATAATGGACAAAATTCCTGGGCATTAATCTTCAGATACAGCAAGTCTAATGTATCCCAAACAGGATAAATTCAAAAGATTTCCACACTGACATCCATGGTAATGAAATTGCATCAAAGACAAATCAAGATCTTAAAAAAAGAGAGAAAAGGAAAATACCTACAAAATAATAGCAATTAGACTGAAGACTGACTTCTTAGAAGCAACAAATGTCAATCTTGAGAGAGTGGAATAATATCTTCAATGTGCTGAGGGAAAATAAATGTCAACCCAGAATTATCTACCCAGTAAAACTCTTGTTCAAGAAAAAAAGCAATTTTTTGCAGATAAACAAAAGTAGAGTATGCTAAAAAACAGACTTTCACTAAAGGGAAACTTTTAGGTATGTACTTTAAGCATATGAAAATAACTTCAAATTGAAGATTTGAGATATATGAAAAAACCGTAAGCATAGATAATAGTAAATACATGAATAAATATATAATTTATACACATAATAATTAATGAATATCTATAATATATACATATATAATAAATATATGAATAATCTTTGAAGATTAAATATATGGAATAAAAGTAATTTATAATTTATGGAGTAATAAAAAGAAATAGGACTAAAATACTATTCAACAATAGCAAATTAGTTAGAGAAAGTGGTGATTTGAGTTAAAACAGTCTAAGGCCCTTAGATTGCTCAGAAAAAAGAAAAGATACTGGTTAGTTTTAGATATCATTGGGTGACCTTATTAGGTGTGCATAGTAAAATAGCTGAGGTCAACATAAAATAATAAAAGGGTATAACTTTCAAAATAATACAGGGAGAAACCAAGATTAAGAAATTTAAAAAGTTGAATCAATTGAAAAAAAAAGTCTAGCAGGGAAAAGTGTAAAGGAACAGAACATGATAGGACAGGTAGAAAGCAGAGATAAATCCAAATATAATAGTAATCATATACTTGCAAACTGATTAAATGCTCCACTTAAAAGATAAAGATTAACAGACTGAATTTTAAAAGCAAATCCAATTATGCTTTCTTAATGGTTTTTTAAATGACACACCTAAAAGATAAGGAAAGGTAGCAATTAAAACGATGGAAAAAATACACCAGGAAGTACAAACCAAAAAAAAAAAATGCTGGTGCTATAATATTCCTTTAAGACAAAAGAAATTTTAAGTGAAAAAACATTACTAGGGCCTAGCTGATGTGGGAAAAGAGAGGCTGAGGAAACAACTGAACAGATAAAAGCCCTCCAGTCTCCTCGTCCCCCTGTTTCCCCTAAAGGAAACATTCAGGATTACAAAGAAAGAATGTCTCCCAGAGGTGTGCTTGGTTTGAAGAGTCGAGGAGTCAGTCCGCTGTGCCTGTAGGAACCGCCTGCTTGGGACACTGGCGCTTGACTGCAGGCTCAGCAGTTCCTCTACCTCTGCTCGTGCGAGAAACCTGCCGACCTTTTTTCCTGTCTGCATCAAAAACGTCTAGTCCTACCTTCAGCCAGCAACACATGCCAGGATGCCTAAAAGGTTCAGCCTCCATTTACAGCAAAAAATCCCAGAAGATTAGCCTGTGTGAAACACTGGAACTCCACAGCTATTCTGTGATGGTGACCAGATCACACTTTGTGTCAAACGTTTCCTGTCCCAAGAGCACAAGAATCACAAGTGTATGGGGCAGAAGAGGCTGTGGTGAATTACAGGAAGTTATTCCAGGAGATTTTGAACACACTGAAGGAGAAACTGGAAATGGCTAAAAGGATATTAGCTGAAGTGGAAGAAAGAATGGTGACAATTCCGGGAGAGGAGCAGAATTTCAAAGAGGTGATTAAATCTGAATATAGGATAAGTTTTGGTTGTTAAATGAAAATAATGAGATGAATCTCTTGAAACTACAAGAATGTGTATTCGATTTGAATATGAGAGAAGCCGGTGTGCAGCACTGGTCAGGTTTGCCAGAGAGAAGTACCAGGAGACACCACAGACACTGAGCAGTGGGGAAGAGAGGACATGAACACCTGAAGGGTGGTGAAGGCAGAGTCTGACAAAGGGTCACCCCACAGCTAGAGAAGTGGGAGGAAAGTGAGAGCTAGGGAAGAAGTGTGGGGGCTCTGCCTCGGCCCTGCTCCAGAATGCCAGGTATTCTTTGGAAAGGAGTGAGTCCCTCCTGCTTCAGGGTCTAGAGCCTGCCCATATCACAAACATGAGTTTTGGCCAAATAGCAGAAATGAGTAAAATGCTGAGTATTCCAACAACACATAACTTTGGATCCTGAAACAGCGCATCCCTTTCTGGTTTTATCTGAGGCTCTGAGAAGCGTGAGGTTTGGAGATGTCCTCCAGGATGCACTTGATAACCCAAAGAGACTCGGCTTCAGTGCCACTGCGTGGTGCGAGGAGCTCCACCTCGGTGGGCGTTACTGGGAGGTGATGTTGAAAAGCCGACAAAGTGGCATTGGGCACATCCAAGGACTTGCAAGCCCAAAGGGTGACAAACCCAAAGCGTCCAGAGGTAAACTCTTATTCAGAGGACCCATTATGGGGAGTGATTTTGCCTTCTGGGTCTTTCCTAAAGCAAATGCACAAAGTTGGAGTTTTGCTAGATAATGAATATGGGCAAATATCATTCCTCAAAGTGACAGAGAGATCTCTCAATTACAGTTTCTCTTTTCCTACTTTCCAAGGATCTCTCGGGCCTATATTTTCTCTTTTTCTCCCAAATGAATTCAGACTATCTCACCATCTGTACCACTCAGGCTCTTTCTTGTAGTGTGTTAATCCTCAGTCTTCCTTAGTGTGAAATCCAAGGCCAAGAGAGTTAAGAGTATGCTTTCATGAAAGCATTTCTATAAAAGACATTTCACATTTGGGATGGAGCACATTTCAATACCTCAGAGCTTTTGCATTCCTGTGGCTTTCAATCCCCATTTAGAGGAAGAGGATGCATTTAAACTGAGTCATGAATAACAAAAGGACTCTACACTGATTAGAATAACAAAGGCATATGCAACATAGGATTGTGAAATTAAGATAGAAATGTGATCTGGCCTCAGATTAACCGGAGTCCTTAGGTCTAGGTTAAGGACTCCAGACATCGTTCTTAAAATATTGGTAGAATTCATGTATTAGGTCTACGAATTTGTCGTGGATTTTCGATGACTTTCCTGTATAAAGGAACATGTCATCTGCAAACAGGAAAAGTTTTGCTTCTTTTCAAATTTGAATGCCTTTTGTTTCTTTTTCTTTGCCTGCTGTGGCAACAGCTTCCAGTACAATGTCAAATAACACTGGTGATTATGGCCTTGTTTCATTCTTTACCTTAGAGAGAAACTTTCAGTCCTTCACCATTAAGTGGGATATTAGCTGTGAATTTTTTCATAGATGCCCTTTTTCATGTTGAGGAAGTTTCCTTCTATTCCTAGTGTTCTAAGTGTTTTTATCAAGAAGGGGTGTCAAGTGCCTTTTTGCATCAGTTAAGAATATCATGTGGTTTTGTCCTTCATTCTCTTAATGTGGTGTTTCTACATTCATTGATTTTCTATGTGGAACCACCCTTGCATACCAGAGATTGATCCCACTTGACTATGGTGTCTAATTCTTTTAATAGGCTGTTGAATTCAGTTTGCTAGTGGTTTGTTGAAGATTTTTGAATCTACATTCATAAGAGACAATGATCTGTAGTTTTCCTTTGTTGTCTGTTCCTGGTGTGAGGGTGATGGTAGCACAATGCTGTGAGCATAATTAACAACATTAAAGTGTATATCTGTGATTAAAGGGGGGATATGTTTGACTAGATATGGTAACAGAATAAAAATTATAAATTAAGAAAAACCCATGGAACTACACAACACAGTGAACCCTAAATTAAACCCTAGACTATATTTGATAGCATATTTTTATAGTTTTATAGTACTATTATCAATTGTAGCAAATGTTCCACACCAATGCAAGGTAGCAGTGGGGTGGTATATGGGAATTGTGTATTTTATGCATGATTTCTTTAAACCCATGTGCTAGTTTGAAAGTGCTGTGTACCCCAAAAAGCCATTTCCTTTAATCCTGATTCAATATTGTTTAGGGTGGAAATTTTGGATTGTTTCCATGGAGATGTGACACACCCAAGTTTGGGTGTGACCTTTTGATTAGATGGAGATGTGATTCCACCCACTCAAGGTGGGTCTTGATTAGTTTACTGGAACCCTTTAAAAGGGACTTTTGTAGAAAGCTAAAATGCTTGGGGAACAGTTACTTCAGAGCCAATACGAGACCCAGACGTTTGGAGATACAGAAAGTAAATGCTCTCTGGGGAAGCTGTTTGCAACCCCAGCAGATGCCAGCCATGTGCCTTCCAGCCAACAGAGGGGTTCTCGACCCTTCCTTTAGTCAAGGTACTTTCACTGGATGACTTAGTTTGGATGTTTTTATGGCTTTAAAACTGTAAACTTGCAACTTAATAAGTTCCCTTTTTAAAGGGCAAAAAAACCCTATAAAACGTTACTAGAAAAAAAGTTGCTCTCTGCATTAAAAAAAAAAATTTCCCTAGGAAATTCTAATGACTCTTAAATGTATCTAATGAGATATTTTCAAAGAATATAGAGCAAATATTCTCACAACTACAAAGGAAAATAGGAAAATTCACAGTCACGGTAGGAGATTTTAATATATCTCTTCTAATAATTGATATATTGAACAGACAAAAAGAAGTAAATACATAGAAGATTTGAGTATCAAAATTAACATGCTCAATTTTGAAGGATATATGAATAAACCATTACTACCCACTACTAAAAAATACACACTCTTATCAAGAACACATGAGATATTTTAAAAAATTGATATTGTATTGAGCCATAACGTAAGTCTCAAAAATTTCAAACATTGGTATCAGCCTATGGACACATTCACTGGTCATAATGCAATTAAAATAGAAGTCAACAACAACAAAGAGAGAAAGCTCCATGTGTTTGGAAATGGAGTCACATTTTAAAATTGTAAATATCAAGGAAGAAATCATAGAGGAATTTAGAAAATACTTATAAGTGAAAGAGAACAAATATTAAGTGAAAGAGAACAAGAATATTATATAATCAAACATTGGAGTCGCAGGTAAAGCAATTTCTAGACAGAAATTTGTACCTTCAAATGTTTGTATTAAAAGGGAATAAAGACTCGAAATTAATAACCTAAGCATTATCATACAAGGTAAGAAAATTAAAGCAGAAGGAATATGATAATAAAGATAAGGGCAGAAAATAATAAAGTAAAACAATGATATAATGAGGCACCATTTCCCATTAAATAGGAAGGCAAAAAAGAAAGCCATGCAGGTAGGTAAAGGGACCTTTGGGTTTATGTCGGGAAGCCTGGGTTGGACTTCTGACCTGCAGGATAATAAATTGTGCTGTTTTCAGCTATTATGTTTGGATAATTTGTTACGACAACAGGAAACGTATATAACAGATACTGACTAGAATTACAAGGATGTGGGGAAATTGGAGTCTTCACACCTTGCTAGTGAGATTGTAAAATGGTGCAGCACTGTGGAAAATAGTTTGACTGTTCCTTGAAATGTTAAATATAAAGTTAAACGCAGTGTAGCAGGCAGTAGTGGGTTTCTTGTTTGGTTGTTTGTTTGTTTTTCAGGGGCAGGTACTGGGAAGCCAAGCCGGGCCTCTGGCATGGCAGGCGGGAACTCTGCCTCTGAAGACCCATGGCCGCCCAGTTGGTTGGCTTTTACAATGGGGATTTATTAACTTATGAGTTTGCGGTCTGAGGTTGTGCAAACGTCTTACTCAGGCATGGACAGGTGACGCTTTCTCCAGCGCCCTAGGACTCAAGGCTACCTGGCAGGCACACGGCCAGGCCAGCTGGTCCTTCTCCCCAGGTTTCCTCGCTCTCAGCTCCTGGCTGCTTCTCTCTCAGATTCTCTGACTTTTCTCTCTGAGCTTTGAGTCTTTTATCTTCTTATAAAGGACTCTAGTAAGAGGATTAAGACCCACTGGGGCAGGACTCACCCAAAATAATCAAAAGGTCCCATCCCAAATAGGACCACACCCCCTGGAACGAATCAGCTTTAGAAACATGGTCTTTTTTGGGGTCACTAGAGCTTCGGGCCATCACGCCATACAACCTAACAATCCCACTTGTAGGTATTTATCCAAGAGATTTGAAACCTATGTCCATAGAAAAACTTGTAAACACATGTTCATAGCATTAAGAATGTTCATGTTTGTATGTTGTTTTTGTCTGACAATACAAAATAAATTAAATTAAAAAACAAAGAATAGTGCTAACAAGCATTCCGTGTATGGTGTACAGTCAGTGGCTCACAATATCATCACATAGTAGTATATTCATCACCATGATCATTTTTTAGAACATTTGCATCACTTCAGAAAAACAAATAAAAAGAAAAAAGAAAAACTCACACCCACCATAACCCTTACCCCGCCCTCTCACGACCACTACTATTTCCATGTACTTAATAGATTTTAACCTTTATTTCCCCTATTTTTTTCTATACCCCTTTCATTGATCACTAGCATTTCAATCTACTAAATTTATTTTAACATTTGGTCCCCCCTATTATTTGTTTATTTCTTATCCATATTTTTTTACTCATCTATCCATAAGGTAGATAAAAGAACCATCAGACACAAGGTTTTCACAATCACACAGTCACATTGCGAAAGCTATATCATTATACAATCATCTTCAAGAAACATGGCTACTGAAATACAGCTCTACATTTGCAGGCAGTTCCCTCCAGCCTCTCCATTACACCTTAACTAAAAAAGGTGATATCTATTTAATGCATAAGAATTCTAGGATTTCTGTCCCACATTGCCAGGGAGGTTTACACCCCTGGGAGTCATGTTCCACGTAGAGAGGGGGAAGGCAGTGAGTTTGCCTGTCAAGTTGGCTGAGAGAGAGAGAGGCCACATCTGATCAACAAAAGAGATTCTCTGGGGGTGAGTCTTAGGCCTAATTTTAAGTAGGCTTAGCCTATTTTTTGTGGGGTTAAGTTTCGTATGAACAAACCCCAAGATTGGGGACTCAGCCTGTTGCTTTGGTTGTCCACACTGCTTATGAGAATATCAAGAATTCTCCACTTGGGATTGAGAAAAACCCCAGAAGAGCTGAGATTCAGTATCAGGGGATTGAGAAAACCTTCTCGACCAAAAGGGGGAAGAGTGAAATGAGACAAAATAAAGTGTCAATGACAGAGATTCCAAACAGAGTCGAGAGGTTATCCTGGAGGTTATTCTTATGCATTAAATAGATACCACCTTGTTAGACAAAATGTAATGGAAAGGCTGGAGGGAAGTGCCTGAAAATGTGGAGCTGTGCTCCAGTAGCCATGTTTCTTAAAGATAATTGTATAACGATATAGCTTTCACAATGTGACTGTGTGATTGTGAAAACCTTGTGTCCGATGCTCCTTTTATCTACCTTATCAACAGACGAGTAAAACATATGGAATAAAGATGAATAATAGGCGGAACAAATGTTAAAATAAATTTAGAGTGAAATGCTGGTGATCAGTGAGGGGTAGGGGTAGGGGTATGGTATGTATGAATATTTTTCTGTTTTCTTTTTATTTATTTTTCTGAATAGATACAAATATTCCAAGAAATTATCATGATGATGAATATGCAACTATGTGATGACATTGTGAATTATTGATTATATATGTAGAATGGAATGATCAAAAGTCACAAATGTTTGCGTTTGTTTGGTGTTTTTTGGTATCTAAAAAAATTTTTTTAATTAATTAAAAAAAATTCTCTACTTGAGGAAGTTGATTTTCCCCCTTTCTCACTATTCCCCCAATGGGACTTTGCAAATACTTTTTTATTCACTGTTCAAATCACTCTGGGATTTATTGGGGTATCACTCTGGACAAAACTACAAAACCTCATGCCCTACTCAAGGTTCCATGTACTTATTGGTGTTCAGTTAACTGTCCATATGAGTTATATTAGGAAATGCACTACTGAAACTTTATTTTGTCTCATTTCTCTCTTCCCCCTTTCAGTTAGAAGGTGTCCCGACCCACAGGATGATCAACCGAGGCTCTACACCTGTAAGGGAGGAATAGTATGGGACAAGAGACACGAAGAATGACAGCAAGACAAGTGTTCTGATCAAGCTGCAAAAGTTTATTGAGGAGGCTGGGAATATATACTCTAGAAGGAGGGGGGTAGCAGTTGGGATAGGTGGCGATCTCTGATTGGGTGAATAAGGACAAAAGGATGACTTGGGATTGGTGGCTGCTGTTGCTAAGGTGGAGGGCAGATGGACGGTTAGTACTTTTGGCGCGAACTACTACTACTTCCGTGAAGAAGGCTGATTATAACTTAGGCTGTTCTTTGTTTCAGCCCCGGCGGCCATGTTGCATGTTTCCGGCATCGCTGAGGGTGGAATTTATACATGCTACTTTAATTGTCCCCAACAAGAAGGTTTTCTCAATCCCTTGATGCTGAGTCCCAGTTCATTCTAGGATTTCTGTCCCACGTTGCCAGGAGGGTCCACACCCCTGGTAGTCATGTCCCACGTAGACAGGGGGAGGGTGGTGAGTTTGCTTGTCATGTTGGCTGAGAGAGAGAGGCCACATCTGAGCAACAAAAGAGGTTCTCTGGGGGTGACCCTTAAGCCTACTTTAAAGTAGGCTTAGCCTATCCTTTGTGGGGATAAGTTTCCTAGGAACAAACCCCAAGATGGAGGGATTGACCTATTGATTTGGTTGTTCCCACTGTTTCTAGCACTATTCTTGATCAGTTGCCTATTACCTGGTTTCAGTGGTGGAATAAATTAAATGAAGTCAGGAATCCAGACATTCCTTGGTATAATTAAAAGGAAGGATACCAAATACTTAGTGAGATGGGAAAGTTGAAGAGGACTTATCTTCCACATTCTATGTTCTGTAAGAGGACCTAGAGGACACTCTATCCCTTGAGGAACTGAGAAATACATTGGTGAGGGACTCATCAGCATCTTGAAAGTATTGAAGTTGGTGTCCTCAGGAGTGAAGGCAAGGCTGCTGCTCTTGAAATGGGGTCCCGGTGGGGTGGGAATGAATGGATTTCTGAGTGGCAGCACCGAAGGCCACAGCAGCTCTCAGAGATAAGATGGACATAACTGCCATGGCAGGGAGGACGGTTGGACCTGTCGGAAGGACTATGCCACAGAAGTCTTGGGGTAGTGAGTTGGCTATGGTGCCCCTGGAATGACAATAGACCAGCTCCCTGTAGCATAATTACAAGTAAAATATATGCCGCTCTCAGCCAGTTATCAGGGTGAGTGCGCTGGGGAAGAGGAAATGCCCCAAATTTGAGAAAATTGCTGGACTGCAGCTCTGAACTTTTATATAAACCCATGGAGCCTCTGAGTACACCTGCAGGGCACCAGGCAGAGGGAGAGGATATGGGGTTTAGATGATACATGGAGTTTTGGTCCAAATCTGTTCCACGAGAGATCCAATGGACCTGTGGACCCACCTGGAGTTATCTTCCAAGTTAGTGAGATGTAATAGACATACTTGGAAGTAGCAAAAAAAAAAAAAAAAAAAAGCCCCAGTGGAACATGTGCATGCCAAGCATACCCCTTTCTACTGCATTATTTAGCAGCAGTTCTACCCTGTGATAATCAAGGCAGTGTGATCAGTCCCTCTTTTGCCTACTGGTCTACTGTCACGAAAAGCCTGAAATGAACAAGCAGCAGACGTAGCTTTCAGCTTAATGGGACTCTCCCTATGTTCCCTGTGGAAGCACGGCTGGGAAACAAGTCCGCTAGATCCGAAGAGTTTAAATTTGAGGCAGCAAGAAGCACACATTCCCCAACCGGATTACTGAAAGTGATGTTGCTCGCACAGCCCCAGGGCCCGTCCGCTGAGCGCGGTGACCAGACTGTTGGCGCCAGCGCGCCAGCAGCGGGCGGCAGCACCCCTGGATGCAGAGATCGACCACACCGCCCAACTGCTGAGCTGTAGCTCTTGGAAAAAAAGGTGGGCCTGCTTCACCAGCTAAAGAACTCCAGCCCACTGAGGTCCCAGTTGAAAGTGAGAGAACACTGAATGAGGAGAGGACGAAGGAGGTCATAAATACCAAGCACCGGCTGCAGGAGAAAACAAAGGCTCACAACAGCCATTCACGGCCTCTTCCTTGCCTCATTATTAATACACTGTATCTATTAATCAATTTTCTCCTTGCTCTCTTTTTCTGCTACTAATCTATAGCAGAAAAAGCTTATATGGAAGCAAAATAAATGCCCACACTGAAGCTGTAAAGCCTCTGGGCAGGGGAGAGGAGGAGGGAAAGAGGAGAGAAGAGGCAGAAAAGAAGAGATAATTATTGGGGCAATAAAAAAAATATATATATCTGTACTTAACATTACCAATTTTATCCCAATACACATATAAAGCCAAAAGTCTTAAAAACACATTTATTCAAACTGATAAAAATGAATAAATAGCAAAAAGGGGAAGCCCTTCCCTATACTAGAATGCCAAGTGAAAAATGTAGAAAACACCACTTGGCAACGCACATAGTAATAATTGACTCAGGCAAGAATCATCAGTAAATACATAATGCTAAAAGTTTAATGAAAAGCAGGTTTTTTGAATAATTTCAAAGTGTAGCCCCAAAAGATATTTCTTAATTACAAAAAGAAAAAATACCTTTGAATTAAGAGACCCCAATCTCCATCACCAGTGCAGCACAAATGGACACAGTCGGGCTTCTGATATGAGAACATTTCTGCCAGAAATACGTATCTCTGAGTCCAAAAACGTGGATACAGTAGACAAACTTAAGTTGTAGGACATTCAGTAGGATTATTGGTTTATCCTCTTCAAATATGCCGAGGTCCTGAACGGCGAGGACAGAGGCACCTTTCCAGATTAAAGAAGACTAAAGAGACATGCTAGCCAGATGCAATTAGTGATCGGGAAATCTTCTTTTGTTATAAATGACACTATTGGGTCAACTGGTAAAATGTGATTAAGGCTGCAAGTTAGAGCTAATTTTGATCATTTTGTTGGGTTCAAATAAGAGAATGTCCTATATTTTAAGACATTCACATTGGGGTCTGCAGGGATAGGAGGCATCTACAGCTTACTCTCAAATGATTCAAGAAAAAACAGCATTGATTATCTATTTCTCTGTAACAACTGACCCCCAAATTTAGAGGTTTAAATTAATATTTACCCAATTGAACTGAAACCTTATGTTCAGATAAAAACCTGTATGTGACGGTTTACAGCAGCTTTATTTACAAATTCTAAAAATTGGAAACAATCAAGATGTTCAACAGGTGAACAGGCAAGTGAGCCCGGGTGTATGGTAGAGTGGAGTGATGAGGGGTTCCTCACTGATTCATGAACTATCCAGATGAGTCTCAAATGCATTTCCGAAGGGAAAGAAGCCAGGCACAGAGACTACATGCTGTATGCTCCATTTGAAAGATATTATTGAAAAGGCAAAACTGATGAGAGCAGATCAAGGTTTTCCAGGCACTGGGGAAAGAGAAATTATAAAGGGGCCGCACAGGGCTAGTTCCAGGGTGATGGAACTGTTCCGTAGAGTACTGGGGTTGGGGAGGCACGATTTGTTGCTTTTGTCAAAAACGACAGGACTTTTTTTTTTAATTTTTAAAAAGTAAAACAATAGCTTTTTATTTGCATTTAAAAATTTTTATGGTCATGTATATTTACATAATTTCCTATTTTAACCATTTTCTTGGGCACTCTTCAGTGTCGTTAACTACAGTCACAGTTTTGTGCTACCAGCACCTCTCTCCATAGTCAAAACTCTTCATCACCCAGAACAGAAACTCTGGACCTATTAAGCAGTAATTGCGTTGCTTCCTCCCCGCAGCCCTTGGACCCGCTAATCTATTTCGGTCTTTATGGTTCTGCTTATTCTAGACATTTCATATAAATTGAGCCACACATTATTTGTCCTTTTGTGTCTGGCTTATTTCAGTATGTATCAGAACTTCATTTCTTTTCACGGCTAACTAGTGTTGTGTTGTGTTGACCCACCACGTAGGGTCATTTCCACCTTCCTGCTATTGTTAATGATGCTGCATGAACCCTGGGGTACAAGTGTCTGAAAGTTCATAGAACTTTTACTGTATGCGAATATAAAAAAATTCACCAGGAGGTCTGAGGCAGAAATCCCAGTTTGAAATGTAGACTGAGACAAACGAATTTAATTGTATTACCAGTGTATGACATACTGTCACTAAGGGGTGGGGGTTAAAAAGGGCCGACTTAAGTAACTTTAGAAAACGGTGCTTTTACTGGATACTATAAGGCTAAAGATGAAAAGAACTGTATTAAGAGTACTCTAATTGGTAAATTTGTTTCTCATAATGGTACAGGTTAGCAATTCTGAAACTAGTTTATATGTTTACCATAGTTGAACAGGTAATAAATTGAAGATATGGGAGCCAGATTTATTACTGTCAGGGAAAGAAGTTACAGATAAGTAACAGGGGAAGACTAGAATGAACTCTGAGGTGCTAGATTAGAGCTGGAGATAGATCAATATGCTGATACGGAACTGCACAGGGGAATGTGCCCGTGGATTCGCAATGCACATTTGTTTCCTTGCTCTGTCCACTGAAAAGACATAGGAACAGGGACACTCTAGTAGCAAATAGCACACCCATTACCCAAATCTTGGTTTCTAAATGCCATTCTCTAAAGCTGGGGCAGGAAAAATCCATGAGGAGCCTGAAGCTTCATGTAGTGCCAGGATGTAAGGAAGTGTTAAAAAAAAAAAAGAAAAGAAAAAGTATGGGCCAAGTAACCAGAACGTGGAAGTAAAGGATAGGAGTCACACAGGACAGGAAACAAGAGCAAGGGTAGAGAGAGGATACCCTTGTGAGCTAAAAGGACCAGAACTCTTTAAGCCAACATGGTTCTAGAGAATTCCAGACATAGGAGGCAGAGGTCAGGGTAAGAGTGAGACCCAAGGAATGGAAGATGCCGAAGGGGACACACGTGGTGAAGCTGACACTACAATTAGGGTCCAGCCATTTGTGTGTCCAAGAGGACACCCCTACTAGAGCTCAGGAGATGCTTGGAGCCCACACCCCTCCAAAAAAAAAAAAAAGGAGCAATTAACACGCACAAAGAAACCATTGCAATATGTATCATTTACTTGTAAGATAATTATTCATTAAATACGTTTATTGGTCATTAAAAAAAAAAAGAGGGATGGACCATGTCAAAACGCCCAGGAGCCTCTGCTTCTTGCTCCTGTCTTAGTGGATGAGCTCCTGAGCAGACGGTGAGCCCCACGAACCCCGCATGGCACCCCATCCTGCCTCTGGGACCTTTGTGGTATTAAAACAGTATGAAGACTCCTAAGAAGAAAGGATAGGCAGAAGTCACTTCTCCATCAAAAGCAACTAGAGAACAGGCAGAAAACAACCAAAGCAGTAGTTCCGGCGCCCAGGTGCCCAGGGAAGCACCTCTGCACTGCATAGGCAGATGTGGGTGGGACCTGAGGAGCTGGGGAGAGTGTGCTCCATCACGGCCATCCCTAAGGCCTGCGCTGTGTCAGGACAGATCACGCAGCTGCCCAGCAGCACACTCTGCTTAGGGGAGGTGGCCAAGGGGTGCCTCTCAGTCCCGCAACCTGCTTGCTGGCGTGGGAACCGGGAGCCAGGAGACTCATTTTCTCCACATACAGAGACCCTCTGAGGTGCCCCGTGTCTGCCCCCACCTTGAGGCAGGCTGCCACAGGTGCCTGAACCTGGGGAGTCTTGGAAGCCTTCACCTCAGGAGGAGAGGGGTCACAGAGAAGAGCCCATCTGACAACTGGCCAGTGAGCGCGACACTCTGGGTCCTGCTACCTCGACCCGTGACACTCAGGGGCTGCACGCAGGAGCAGAGAGGTGGGGTGAGGGCTGTATTACAGCACCAGGATCCTTCCTTCACCCCCAGGCATTCCTGCTGGCTGGCAAGAGACAGAGCCCCGTTCAGCCAGCGGCCAGCTGGGGAAGTTACCCCTCCTAGACCCGCAGCCTGGAGTCTTCCCACAGAGGAGTCTGGGACTCACCACGCCCATGACACCTAAAGCAGAGTCTTGGCTGTGGCGCAGTGTCCACCCCAACCCCGGAGCCGGCAGCTTCCACATGCCCCCTGCATGCCTGGGGGCCGGCAGTCTTCACTGGATTTTCACTGGGCTGCACCCTACCCCGCGGGAAGACAGGGAAAGTGCAGACTGGCAAGCTGCTTCCTGGCCCCACCTCCAGCAGGCCCTGGGGAGCTCTGCACCTACTGAGCTAGGCCCTGGCCTTGGTCTGGCTGGGAATTATTGACCAACCAAATGCCAAATGAGACCTTCAATGCAAACCCAAGAAACCACAAAATACTATACGAGCAAGGGAAACCAACATTTAAAGCAACCTCATCAAGATAAGTAAACGCCAAGAAACTAGAAAAAAAATCACAAACCTTATGAAGAAGCAAGAAAATGTTGGCAAGCCAAATGATCAAATTAAAAAGCCATAGGAAACACAGAATTTGGAACAACTAATCAAAGATGTTCGGACATCTCCTAAATAACTTCAATGAATTGGATAAAGAGATAAAAGATATCAAGAAGACTCCACAAGAGCATACAGAAGAATTTGAAAGAATAAATAGAAAAATAGCAGATCTCATGGAAATGAAAGATACTTAGATTAAATTTAAAATACAGGTAGGCCACAGTGGCTCAGCAGGCAGACTGCCATGCCAAAGACTCAGGTTCAATTCTCAGTGCCTGCCCATGCAAGCAAAAAAAAAAAAAAAAAAAAAAAATATATATATATATATATAAATATACACACACACACACACACACACTGGAGACACAAAACAGCAGATTTGAGGAGAAAGAAGAAATGAAATAGAGGACAGAGAAACTGAATTCAAATGCACAAAAGAAAAAATGAAAAAAGACAGAAAAATTTGAATTGGATCTCAGGGAAATGATGGACAACACAAAGCACACAAATATAAGAATCATTGGTGTCCCAGAAAAGAAAGAAAAGAATAAAGTGCTAGGAAGATTATTTGAAGAGCTAATTGGGGAAAACTTTCTAACCTGTATTTAAAAAAAAAAAAAAGGGAAGCAAAGAAGCCCAATGAACTTCAAATAGGATAAATCCAAATATACCCACTCCAAGACATACTAATCAGACTGTCAAATGCTGAAGAGGAAGAAGGAGTCTTGAGGGCAGCAAGAGAAAAGCAATTCACCACATACAAGGAAAGCCACGTAAGACCAAGTGCTGACTACCTGCTGGGCACCACAGAGGTGAGAAGACACCGGGTTTAAGATTCTGAAAGAGAAAAATTGCCAGTCAAGAATTCTTTACCCAGCAAAACTGTCCTTCAAAAATGAGGGCAGCTTTAAAAATGTCACAGATAAACAAATACTGAGAGAACTTATTAACATGAGACCTGTCCTGCAAGAAATACTAAAGGGAATTTGGTTGGCTTAAAAAAAAAAAAGACAGGAGACAGAGACTTGGAGGAGAGTATAGAAGTGATGATTATCAGTAAGGGTAAGAAAATGATAAAAAGAGAAAAAAATACTAGGTCTGACAAATTTAAGTCAAGAGATAAAATGAGTGAAGCATAGACTTTTACCATAACAACATTGAATGTTAATGGGATTAAACTCCCAAATAAAAAGACACAGAGTGACAAGACAGATAAAAAATATGCTGTTTATAAGAGATTCACTTTAGACCCAACATACAAATAGGGTGAAAATGAATGGATGGAAAAAGATATTCCATGCAAGCAATAACCAAAAAAGAAAAAAGAAAGAAAGAGAGGAAAGGAAAGAAAGAAAGTAGGAGTAACTTTTTCTTTTCTTTTTTTTTTATTTTATCATATAAAATAGACTTTAAATGCAAAGATGTTATAAGAGACAAGGAAGAACACTATATATTAACGAAAGAGGTAATCCAATAAGAAGAAATAACCATCATAAATATTTATGCACCCAGTTAAAGGTTCTCCAAAGTACTTGAGGAAAACTCTGGAAAAACTGAAGGGGCATTAGATGTTTTAATGATAATTGTGGGAAACTTCAATACAGCATTCTCTTCAAGACAGAGAACAACTAGACAGAGGATCAATAAGGAAATAGTGATCATCTCAATTGATGTTGCAATGGCATTTGACAAAATTCAACATCCTTTCTTTTTTTTTATTTTTTTATTTTTTTTATTTTTTATTTTTATTAATTAAAAAAATTAACAAAACATTTAGAAATCATTCCATTCTACATGTACAATCAGTAATTCTTGATATCATCACATAGTTGCATATTCATCATTTCTTAGTGCATTTGCATCGATTTAGAAAAAGAAATAAAAAGACAACAGAATAAGAATTAAAATGATAATAGAGAGAAAAAAAAAAACCTATACCTCACATGCAGCTTCATTCAATGTTTTAACATAATTGCATTACAATTAGGTAGTATTGTGCTGTCCATTTCTGAGTTTTTATATCCAGTCCTGTTGCACAGTCTGTATCCCTTCAGCTCCAATTACCCCTTCTCTTTTTTTTTTTTTAATTAACGGAAAAAAAGAAAGAAATTAACCCAACATTTAGAAATCATACCATTCTACATGTGCAATCAGTAATTCTTAACACCATCACATAGATGCATGATCATCGTTTCTTAGTACATTTGCATCGGTTTAGAAGAACTAGCAACACAACCGAAAAAGATATAGAATGTTAATATAGAGAAAAAAATAAAAGTAATAATAGTAAAAACAAAACAAAACAAAACAAAACAAAAACCTATAGCTCAGATGCAGCTTCATTCAGTGTTTTAACATGATTACTTTACAATTAGATATTATTGTACTGTCCATTTTTGAGTTTTTGTATCTAGTCCTGTTGCACAATCTGTATCCCTTCACCTCCAATTGCCCATTATCTTACCCTGTTTCTACCTCCTGCTGGACTCTGTTACCAATGACATATTCCAAATTTATTCTCGAATGTCCGTTCACATCAGTGGGACCATACAGTATTTGTCCTTTAGTTTTTGGCTAGACTCACTCAGCATAATGTTCTCTAGGTCCATCCATGTTATTACATGCTTCATAAGTTTATCCTGTAAAGCTGCATAATATTCCATCGTATGTATATACCACAGTTTGTTTAGCCACTCTTCTGTTGATGGAGATTTTGGCTGTTTCCATCTCTTTGCAATTGTAAATAATGCTGCTATAAACACTGGTGAGCAAATGTCCGTTTGTGTCTTTGCCCTTAAGTCCTTTGAGTAGATTCCCAGCAATGGTATTGCTGGGTCGTATGGCAATTCTATATTCAGCTTTTTGAGGAACCGCCAAACTGCCTTCCACAGTGGTTGCACCATTTGACATTCCCACCAACAGTGGATAAGTGTGCCTCTTTCTCCGCATCCTCGCCAGCACTTGTCATTTTCTGTTTTGTTGATAATAGCCATTCTGGTGGGTGTGAGATGATATCTCATTGTGGTTTTGATTTGCATTTCTCTGATGGCCAGGGACATTGAGCATCTCTTCATGTGCCTTTTGGCCATTTGTATTTCCTCTTCTGAGAGGTGTCTGTTCAAGTCTTTTTCCCATTTTGTAATTGGGTTGCTGTCTTTTTGTTGTTGAGTTGAACAATCTCTTTATAAATTCTGGATACTAGACCTTTATCTGATATATCATATCCAAATATTGTCTCCCATTGTGTAGGCTGTCTTTCTACTTTCTTGATAAAGTTCTTTGATGCACAAAAGTGTTTAATTTTGAGGAGCTCCCATTTATTTATTTCCTTCTTCAGTGTTCTTGCTTTAGGTTTAAGGTCCATAAAACCGCCTCCAGTTGTAAGATTCATAAGATATCTCCCAACATTTTCCTCTAACTGTTTTATGGTCTTAGACCTAATGTTTAGATCTTTGATCCATTTTGAGTTAACTTTTGTATAGGGTGTGAGACATGGGTCTTCTTTCATTCTTTTGCATATGGATATCCAGTTCTCTAGGCACCATTTATTGAAGAGACTGTTCTGTCCCAGGTGAGTTGGCTTGACTGCCTTATCAAAGATCAAATGTCCATAGATGAGAGGGTCTATATCTGAGCACTCTATTCGATTCCATTGGTCGATATATCTATCTTTATGCCAATACCATGCTGTTTTGACCACTGTGGCTTCATAATATGCTTAAAGTCAGGCAGCGTGAGACCTCCAGCTTCGTTTTTTTTCCTCAAGATGTTTTTAGCAATTCGGGGCACCCTGCCCTTCCAGATAAATTTGCTTATTGGTTTTTCTATTTCTGAAAAATAAGTTGTTGGGATTTTGATTGGTATTGCATTGAATCTGTAAATCAATTTAGGTAGGATTGACATCTTAACTATATTTAGTCTTCCAATCCATGAACACGGTATGCCCTTCCATCTATTTAGGTCTTCTGTGATTTCTTTTAACAGTTTTTTGTAGTTTTCATTATATAGGTTTTTTGTCTCTTTAGTTAAATTTATTCCTAGGTATTTTATTCTTTTAGTTGCAATTGTAAATGGGATTCGTTTCTTGATTTCTCCCTCAGCTTGTTCATTACTAGTGTATAGAAAAGCTACAGATTTTTGAATGTTGATCTTGTAGCCTGCTACTTTGCTGTACTCATTTATTAGCTCTAGTAGTTTTGTTGTGGATTTTTCCGGGTTTTCGACGTATAGTATCATATCATCTGCAAACAATGATAGTTTTACTTCTTCCTTTCCAATTTTGATGCCTTGTATTTCTTTTTCTTGTCTAATTGCTCTGGCTAGAACCTCCAACAACAATGTTGAATAATAGTGGTGATAGTGGACATCCTTGTCTTGTTCCTGATCTTAGGGGGAAAGTTTTCAATTTTTCCCCATTGAGGATGATATTAGCTGTGGGTTTTTCATATATTCCCTCTATCATTTTAAGGAAGTTCCCTTGTATTCCTATCTTTTGAAGTGTTTTCAACAGGAAAGGATGTTGAATCTTGTCAAATGCCTTCTCTGCATCAATTGAGATGATCATGTGATTTTTCTGCTTTGATTTGTTGATATGGTGTATTACATTAATTGATTTTCTTATGTTGAACCATCCTTGCATACCTGGGATGAATCCTACTTGGTCATGATGTATAATTCTTTTAATGTGTTGTTGTATACGATTTGCTAGAATTTTATTGAGGATTTTTGCATCTATATTCATTAGAGAGATTGGTCTGTAGTTTTCTTTTTTTGTGATATCTTTGCCTGGTTTTGGTATGAGGGTGATGTTGGCTTCATAGAATGAATTAGGTAGTTTTCCCTCCACTTCGATTTTTTTGAAGAGTTTGAGGAGAGTTGGTACTAATTCTTTCTGGAACGTTTGGTAGAATTCACATGTGAAGCCATCTGGTCCTGGACTTTTCTTTTTAGGAAGCTTTTGAATGACTAATTCAATTTCTTTACTTGTGATTGGTTTGTTGAGGTCATCTATGTCTTCTTGAGTCAAAGTTGGTTGTTCATGTCTTTCTAGGAACCCGTCCATTTCTTCTAAATTTTTGTATTTATTAGCGTAAAGTTGTTCATAGTATCCTGTTATTACCTCCTTTATTTCTGTGAGGTCAGTAGTTATGTCTCCTCTTCCATTTCTGATCTTATTTATTTGCATCCTCTCTCTTCTTCTTTTTGTCAATCTTGCTAAGGCCCCATCAATCTTATTGATTTTCTCATAGAACCAACTTCTGGTCTTATTGATTTTCTCTATTGTTTTCATGTTTTCAATTTCATTTATTTCTGCTCTGATCTTTGTTATTTCTTTCCTTTTGCTTGCTTTGGGATTAGTTTGCTGTTCTTTCTCCAGTTCTTCCAAGTGAACAGTTAATTCTTGCATTTTTGCCTTTTCTTCTTTTCTGATATAGGCATTTAGGGCAATAAATTTCCCTCTTAGCACTGCCTTTGCTGCATCCCATAAGTTTTGATATGTTGTGTTTTCATTTTCATTCACCTCGAGGTATTTACTAATTTCTCTTGCAATTTCTTCTTTGACCCACTCGTTGTTTAAGAGTGTGTTGTTGAGCCTCCACGTATTTGTGAATTTTCTGGCACTCCGCCTATTATTGATTTCCAACTTCATTCCTTTATGATCCGAGAAAGTGTTGTGTATGATTTCAATCTTTTTAAATGTGTTAAGACTTGCTTTGTGACCCAGCATATGGTCTATCTTTGAGAATGATCTATGAGCACTTGAGAAAAAGGTGTATCCTGCTGTTGTGGGATGTAATGTCCTATAAATGTCTGTTAAGTCTAGCTCATTTATAGTAATATTCAGATTCTCTATTTCTTTATTGATCCTCTGTCTAGATGTTCTGTCCATTGATGAGAGTGGGGAATTGAAGTCTTCAACTATTATGGTATTTGTGTCTATTTCCCTTTTCAGTGTTTGCAGTGTATTCCTCACGTATTTTGGGGCATTCTGGTTCGGTGCGTAAATATTTATGATTGTTATGTCTTCTTGTTTAATTGTTCCTTTTATTAGTAGATAGTGTCCTTCTTTGTCTCTTTTAACTGTTTTACATTTGAAGTCTAACTTGTTGGATATTAGTATAGCCACTCCTGCTATTTTCTGGTTGTTATTTGCATGAAATATCTTTTCCAAACCTTTCACTTTCAACCTATGTTTATCTTTGGGTCTAAGATGTGTTTCCTGTAGACAGCATATAGAAGGATCCTGTTTTTTAATCCATTCTGCCAGTCTATGTCTTTTGATTGGGGAATTTAGTCCATTAACATTTAGTGTTATTACTGTTTGGATAATATTTTCCTCTACCATTTTGCCTTTTGTATTATATATGTCATATCTGACTTTCCTTCTTTCTACACTCTTCTCCATACCTCTCTCTTCTGTCTTTTTGTTTCTGACTCTAGTGCTCCCTTTAGTATTTCTTGCAGAGCTGGTCTCTTGGTCACAAATTTTCTCAGTGACTTTTTGTCTGAGAATGTTTTAATTTCTCCCTCATTTTTGAAGGATAATTTTGCTGGATATAGGAGTCTTGGTTGGCGGTTTTTCTCTTTTAGTAATTTAAATATATCATCCCACTGTCTTCTAGCCTCCATGGTTTCTGCTGAGAAATCTACACATAGCCTTATTGGGTTTCCCTTGTATGTGATGGATTGTTTTTCTCTTGCTGCTTTCAAGATCCTCTCTTTCTCTTTGACCTCTGACATTCTAACTAGTAAGTGTCTTGGAGAACGCCCATTTGGGTCTAATCTCCTTGGGGTGCGCTGCACTTCTTGGATCTGTAATTTTAGGTCTTTCATAAGAGTTGGGAAATTTTCAGTGATAATTTCTTCCATTAGTTTTTCTCCTCCTTTTCGCTTCTCTTCTCCTTCTGGGACACCCACAACACGTATATTTGTGTGGTTCATATTGTCCTTGAGTTCCCTGATACCCTCTTCAAATTTTTCCATTCTTTTCCCGATAGTTTCTGTTTGTTTTTGGAATTCAGATGTTCCATCCTCCAAATCACTAATTCTATCTTCTGTCTCTTTGAATCTATCATTGTAGGTATCCATTGTTTTTTCTATCTTTTCTACTTTGTCCTTCACTTCCATAAGTTCTGTGATTTGTTTTTTCAGTTTTTCTATTTCTTCTTTATGTTCAGCCCATGTCTTCTTCATGTCCTCCCTCAATTTATCGATTTCGTTTTTGAAGAGGTTTTCCATTTCTGTTCGTATATTCAGCATTAGTTGTCTCAGCTCCTGTATCTCATTTGAACTATTGGTTTGTTCCTTTGACTGGGCCATATTCTCAATCTTCTGAGCGTGGACCGTTATCTTCTGCTGCTGGCGTCTGGGCATTTAGTCAGATTTCCCTGGGTGTTGGACCCAACAAGTTTGTAAGATTTTTCTGTGAAATCTCTGGGTTCTGTTTTTTCTTATCTTGCCCAGGAGGTGGCGCTCGTGGTACACGTTTGTCTGCGGGTCCCACCAGCAAAAGGTGCTGTGGGTCCTTTAACTTTGGAAAACTCTCGCTGTCCGGGAGTTTCGCTAGCCGAAGCGGCTTGGAAGAGTGCGAGCCAGCCCGGGGTCTGAGCGTGGGGAGGGTCGCTGGCCGCCGCAGCCCGGGAAAGCGCCCGTCCGAATTTCCTAGTTGGCCCAGGGCGACAAGCGTGGCGGGAGGGCGCCAGTGGCAGCGGCCCGCCCGGGAGAGTGCACGTTCCCGGGGAGTCACGGGTTTGGAAGGGCCCCCCCCCCCCGTCACCGTTCTCCACGGCCTGGGGATTTCCGATCCAATACTCTCAGTTGGTCCTGGGGGCCGCGCGTGGTGTGGGCGCCAGCCGCCGTGGTTTGAGGGGACCGCCTGTCCAATTCTCCCAGCCGGCCCGGGAAGGGGGAAGGGAGTGACTCTGGCCGCTTGCCGCCCCGCCCGGAGAAGCCCGCGCCCCTCGGCGATCTCACCCGAGCTGCTTCTCTCAGCCAGCCAGCCGTTCCAGGATGGGGTACCCTGTCTTTTTTATCTCTGTCGTGGCTTTGGGAGCTGTTCTGTATCGTTTCTACTCCCCTAGTAGCTGTCCTGGAGGAGAAACTAAGATCCGCGCGTCTTACTAAGCCGCCATCTTCTCCGGAATTCTCAACATCCTTTCTTGATAAAAACACTTCAACAGGTAGGAATCAAAGGAAACTACCTCAGTATGATAAAGGGCACATATGAAAAACCCACAGCCAACATTGTACTCAATGGGGAGAGACTGAAAGCCTTCCCTCTGAGATTGAGAATGAGACGTGGATGCCCTCTTTCATCGTTGTTATTCAGCATTGTGCTAGCAAAAGCAATTAGGCAAGAAAAAGAAATAAAAGGAACCCAAATCAGAAAGGAAGAAGTAAAAGTCTCATTATTTGTGGATGACATAATCCTATATTTGTAAAATCCTAAGAAATCTACAACAAAGCTGCTTGAGCTAAAAAACAAATTCAGTAACCTGGCAGGACACAAGATCAACATGCAAAAATCAGTAGTGTTTCTATAAACTAGGAACAAGCTAACCAAGGAGGAAATTAAGAAAAAATTCCATTCACAACAGCTACTGAAAGAATCAAGTACATAGGAATAACTTAACCAAATAGTAAATGACCTGTACTCAGATTTAAAGAAATCAAAGATGACCTAAATAGGTGGAAAGAAATTTCATGTTCATGGATAGGAAAGCTAAAGCTAATGTCATGAAGATGTCAATTTTATCCAAATTTATCTACAGATTCAATGAAATAACAATCAAAATTCCAACTACTACTACTACTACTTCAGAATTGGGAAAGTTAGTCATCAAACTTATTTGGAAGGGAAAGGGGTTTTGAATAGCCAAAAACATCCTGAAAACGAAGAATGAAGAAGGAGGTCTTCTATTTCCTAACCTTTAGCTGATTATAAAGCCACAGTGTTCAAAACAGCATGATACTGGTACAAAGTAAGACATACTGATCAATGGAATCAAATTGAGAATTCAGAAGTAAATCCTCAGATCTATAGTTATTTGATTTTTTACAAGGCCCCCAAATCCACTGAACTGGGACAGAATAGTCTCTTCAATAGATGATGCTGGGAAAACTGGATATCCCTATCCAAAGGAATGGAAAAGGACAATTATCTCACACCCTATACAAAAATTAACTCAAAGTAGATCAAAGACCTAAATATAAGAGTGAATACCAAACAACTGCTAGAAGAAACACAGGGAGAGGACTTGTGGAAAGACGGCAGGATAGGCTAGGCTGAGTTCACCCCTGTTTCATGGAATAAGGAGAGAAGTGACAGAAATATGACCAGGACAGCAGTTCCAGAGTGTGAGTGACCAGAGAGGGTCTTCTACACTATATAGAGAGGTCCTGGACGGAAAAAAATGGAGAAATTGGGACAAAGAGAGTGGGATGAATGTGCTCGGTTGTGACTCGGCCTGGAGCTAGTGGTGACGTGAAGGAAGGAGGGGATTCCAATGGGCCAGGACCAGCCTCTGCAGCTACCTTGGGAGGCTTCCCCTCTTAGCTCTGTAGCCAGGAGCCTCAATGGGGAACCCAGAAGCCAGCACACAGACCTTCCGGCCAGTGCACAGGGCCTGCCCTCGACCCTGGAGACTGGCTGCTGTGGGCGCCTCTTTTTTGGCAGATACTGAGGGGCAGAGTGCCAGAGTATAGCCAGTCTGGTGATTGACTGGCGAAAGAAACTCACTGGGTCCTGCTACTGCTTACCTTTCCCCACAGAGGCCAGGAGCCCTCAGGCATGCATGTGCAGAGAGGCATGGCCAAAGAAGTGAGCTGAGCTGCACTAAACCACCAGGATTTTCCTGAGGGCAGGGACAATCAACATACTCAGTCCCATAGCCCAAGGCTGTCCCAAGTGGGAGCTGGTGACCACCAGACCGGCTGGCCCCACAAGCAGATTCTCTGCTGAGGTGCACAGTGCCCATTTTGCATTCCTGGGGTCGGCAGCTTTCAGCACACACTGAAACCAGTGGCAGTGGCTGGATTTGCAGTGGGTCTCCGTGCTGCTCAGCACAATCTGCTGGGAAGACATGGAAAGTCTGGCAAACTGCCTATCTGCCTGGTTTTCAACACATCTTTAAGCAGAGTTGCATCCCCAGCATGAGGTTGGGCCTTGGTTTAACAGGGAATTACTGATAAACCAAGAGCAAAAGGAGACCTGCAATGCAAACCCAAGCAAATGCAAAACCTGAGATGAGCGAGGGAAATCAACTTTCAGAATAACTTTTTCAAGATAATAAAATGCCTCACAGCCAAAACAGAAGATCACAAATCACATGAAGATGCAGGTAGATATGGCCCAGCCAAATGACCAAATTAAAACACCAGAGGAGGCAGGCTCTGGAACAATTAATCAAAGATATTCATACAAATCTCCTAAATAAATTCAGTGGGTTGGCAAATGACATAAGGATATTAAAAAGACACTAGAAGAACACAAAGAAGAATTCGAAAAAATAAATAGAACATTAGTGGATCTCACAGAGATGCAGACCAAATTAAAAATATACTAGAGACACACAACAGCAGATTTGAAAAGGTGGAAGAAAGAATAAGCAAACTAGAGGACAGGACAACTGAATTTGAATGCACCAAAGAATGAATGGCAAAAAAAGATGGAAAATTTTTAATTGGATCTCAAGGAAATGATGGACAAGATGAAGTACACAAATATATGAATCATTGGTATCACAGAAGGAGAAGGAAGATTGCTGGTCAGATAATGGGGAAAACTTCCCAGCCCTTATAAAAGACATAAATACGTAAATCAAAGAAGCCCAATGAACCACAAATCAGATAAGATGAAATAGGCCCACTCCAAGACACATGCTAATCAGACTCTCAAATGATGAAGAGAAGCAGGAAGTCCTGAAAGCAGCAAGAGAAAAGTGATTCACCACATACAAGGGAAACCACATAAGACTGAGCTCAGACTACTTAACAGGCACCATGGAGGCAAGAAGGCAGTGATATGGTATATATAAGATTCTGAAAGAAAAAGACTTCCAGCCTAGAATTCTTTATCCAACAGTTGCCCTTCAGAAGTGATGGAGAGATTAAAATTTTCACAGACAAACAAATGCTGAACTTGTTAACAAGAGACTTGACCAAGAAATACTAAAGGGAGCTCTGTCAGCTGGAAAAAAAAAAAAAAAACAGGAGAGGGAATCTGGAGGAGGATACAGAATTGAAGAGTATCAGTAAGGGTAGTTTAAAGGATAAAAAGAGAGAGGAAAAACAATACAGAGATCTCACAAATAAAAACCAAAGGATAAATGGTAGATTCAAGAACTGCCTTTACTGTAATAACTTGTACGTTAACTGACTAAACTCACCTATTAAAAGATACAGATTAGCAAAGAGTATTTAAAATATGATCCAACTATATGCTATTTATAAGGTACTCATTTTTTAAACTTTTTTTATTGTACAGTAAAAGATATATACAAAGCAAAGAACTAAGAATGCAATAATTTTCAAAGCACTCTTCAAAAAGCAGTTACAGGACAGATCCCAGAGTTTGTCATGGGCTACCATACGATCCTCTCAGATTTTTCCTTCTTGCTGCTCCAGAATAGAGGAGGCTAGAAGGCTGAAGTACTTTTTTATCATCACAATTGACTTTTTTTTCCTTCTTTTTTTGTGAACAAAAACATACATACAAAAAAGCTATAAATTTCAAAGCACAGCACCACAGTTGGTTGTGGAACATATTTCAGACTTCGGCATGAGTTACAATTTCACGATTTTAGGTTTTTACTTCTAGCTGCTCTAAAATACTGGAGACTAAAAGAGATATCAATTTAATGATTCAGCATTCATATTCATTTGCTAAGTCCTATCTTCTATGTATAAATTCACCATCACCTTTGATCTTTCCATACCTCTCATTGGGGTGGTTTGGACTATGGCAATTCTAAATTTTTGATATTGGAAGGGTCTGTCACTAATATAGGGTAGGGAGATGGAACTATCTGATGTTCTGGAGAGGCTGGGCTAGGTTTCAGGACTTATCTGGACCAGGGACCGCTCTGGAGGTTGTTGGTTTCTGAAAAGTTACTCTAGTGCCTGGAACTCTTGTGGACTCTTATATATTGCCTCAGATGTTCTTTAGGGTTGATTGGAATGGTCCTGGTTGGGGGTTGGCGGGTTATGATAGGTAGCAAGGAAGAGACTCATTTTTGACCCAGGGATACAAATAGCTTGAAGTAAAAGGATAGAGAAAAGATGTTCCATGCAAGCTGTAATCAAAAGAAAATAGGAGTAACCATAGTAATATCGATAAAACAGACTTTAAATGTAAAGATTTCATAAGAGACATAGAAGAATACTATGCATTAATAAAAGGGACAATTCACCTAGAAGAAATAACAATCATA